>NC_048223.1:620632-630703 GCF_002007445.2 Ailuropoda melanoleuca
CCCCCCCCCGCACCCCCGCTCCCGCCCTCCATCCCTGCCTCCGCTGGCAACCACTAATCTACTTTCTGTAGATTTGCCTCTTCGGGACATTTTGTATAAGTAGAATTATATAATATATGACTTTTTTGTGTCTGGCTTCTTAGCATAATGTTTTCAAGCTTCATGTTGTAGCATATATCATTACTTCATACCTTTTTTATGGCTGAATTATATTCCATTGTATGGATATTCAATATTTGACTTTTACAGTATTTGAGTCTTATTCTTGGTCTTACTATGGAATTAATCTATTGCCATTTTATTTTATAGTGTTTATAAGAGAGACTCTGACAGATTTAGTCAGGAATTTTCTTCCATGATGGTTTTCTAGAATTACCTTCCCAAATAAAAGTTAGAAAAGTCAGAGAATAATTTCATCCTAGCCAGTTATTAGTAGAGTTATTCTCCAGTGAACAGAATGTTTTGTTTTTAGCCTTATTCAAAAGTTATACTGATGTTGTACCAACAGTTAAATTGTTGAAGAGACTTTTAGCTGAAATCAGCTCCAGAGAAAATTGATTAATATTATACCTTTTTATTTTAATATAAAAGATTTCTAACTAAAATGAGGAATGTTCTGTGAGCATTTTATATAGAGAAGATAGGAAAGGAACTAAGGAGGATTTATTCGTTTTGCGTATTTTCATATTAGGTAAAACTATTAAAAATTTATAAAAATTGTCTATAATAGGGGCGCCTGGGTGGCACAGCGGTTAAGCATCTGCCTTCGGCTCAGGGCATGATCCCGGCGTTATGGGATCAAGCCCCATGTCAGGCTCCTCTTCTATGAGCCTGCTTCTTCCTCTCCCTCTACCCCTGCTTGTGTTCCCTCTCTAGCTGGCTGTCTCTATCTCTGTCGAATAAATAAATAAAATCTTTTAAAAAATTGTCTATAATAGAATAGAGAAAAAAAGGCATTTACTTTTGCTTAAATTTACTCCTCATAATATTTCTAAACTAATTTTGGGGGATCTCTAGGATACCATTCTCTGGATAATGAAGCTGCTGCAGCCACTTGCCTTCTGGGCTCATAAGCTAATGGACGAAATGGAAAGGTACAGAAACCTTTATTCAGAGTGAGATGAGGCGTAGGAAGAGATACAACAGCTGAGGAGCTCTGCATACGTAAGAGAGGGAGGGAGTAGCTCTCACTAGGGGCATCAGGTTGGCACTTTTTTTCCCTTGATCATTTTTGTTCTTTTGGTAGTTGCATCCCAATTGGATATTGTTTGGTGGGACTGTCAGAAAAGAGTCCATGTCTTCTGCTCTTCATGCCGAGCCTGTAAGTCTCTCCTGGGACTTTGAAACCTGAGGAGTCAGAGAGACTGGTTTGTACAAATTCTTTTTATTTTTTATTTTTTAAGATTTATTTATTATTTTAGGGGGCAAGAGGGGCAGAGGGAGAGGGAGAAAGAATCTCAAGCAGACTCCCTATTGAATGTGGAGCTCAACGCAGGGCTCAATCTCAGGATCCTGAGATCATGCATGACCTGAGCTGAAATCAAGAGTTTGACACTTAAGCAACTGAGCCACTCAGGCACCCCACAAACTCATTTTAGTGTCAGCCTTGCAAGATACTTGAGACCTGTTACATAGCCTTATAAAAATGTTCCTGTCCTTTAAGGACCTGGTCTCAGAGCTGCCCTTTTATTCTGTAGGGTATCTAATATGTGTTAAAGTTAGGATCTAAAGAACCTGAAATGTTACAGAGGATAGCAATACAATTAGATTAATTTTGTAAAATTGTATACTTTATTTCATAAAGTGGGATATTTGTAAAATAGCTTTGCATATTGTCATGCACCTAAAAGACATTATTTTAGGATATAGGTTGACTGTAACAAACTCATGTTAGGATCTCACAGTCTGATTACTGAGACAAGATTCAAAACAATCTTAATTAGCATTTTCCTTTTAATGTTGTACTACTATTCTTTTTATTTGCTTTACGTATCTTCTCTATTGTGGCTGTAAACTGCTTCCTTAGAATTTACAAAATCTGGTGGTTTCACTGTAATCCTTTTAGTTAGTATATTGCAAGTTTGCTTGTAGAAATAAGATGAACACATAAAACAGTAATTAATCAAATGAAACAGTGCCTATATTAGTTGCTGGCGCATAGTAAATTAATGAACAAATCAATGAGTAAATGAGAGTGATGAGTGAACAGTATATACAATATGCTCTGTGGAACTTCAGAGTAGGGAAAAAGCACTGCAGCTTGGAGTGGTCAGAAAAATGTTTCTGAGTTGTTGAGAGAAGGGCAGGATTTGAGCAGATATGTTCCTGGGTCTGTCTTAGGTGCTTGGAATACACTGGGAACAAGAGAATATGACTGTTCTCATTGAGCTTATGTTCTAATGGGGTGATGGATAATAGAGAAAATAAATGTGAACTATAATTTCAGGTTGTGCTAACTGCTCTGAAGAAAAATAAAAACAGATTAAGGGTCAGAGTTGAGAGCTGCTCTTTTAGGTAGACTGGTCAGAAAAAGCTCTGAGGAGGTGATGTTGGAGCAGAAACCTGAAGTGAGGGAGTACGCAGTGGATTATTTGGAAGAAGAGCATTCAAGGCAGCAGGAAAGTATGTAAATGCTCTGAGGTGAGAATGAGCTTGGTATGTTTAAGGGAGTGCAAAGAGGTTGGTGTGGTTGGAGTTAAGTGAGGATAGAAGTAATCAGAGCAGTGGGCAGCAGCAAGCTATGGGGACTTTAGCTTCCATGTTTTCTTCTGGCCCAAGTCCTTCCATCAAACTGGGTATGTGGATGATCCATCCAACATCTTGGATTCTCATTTCTTTCTTTCTTTTTTTTTTTCAAAGATTTTATTTATTTATTTGAAAGAGAGCTTGCACACGAGTGGAGGGGAGGGGCAAGAGGGAGAGGGAAAAGCAGACTTCCCACTGAGCCGGGAGCCTGATGTGGGGCTTGATCCCAGGACCCTGAGATCATGACCTGAGCGGAAGGCAGATACTTAACCGACTGAGCCACCCAGGTGTCAAGCTTCTCATTTCTTTGGTCTCATTTCCCAAGGTGTCCCCTGTTTCTTTCAGCCACTTGCTTCCACTGCTGCCCTCTGGACCTTATCCCCACCTGAACTGTTCTGTTTCTGAAATCAGTTTCAGACATTCCATCCTCTGAAACTGATCCCACTCATTGGTCAATATGACTTCCAACACCTAGTTTTTCAGCTTCAGATGGACCTTCAATTTCCTTGCCTTACTCTCTATTTAGAAGCCTCTAGCTATCTATATTTTTATCCAGCATGGATTCACAGCCCATCACCACCAATATTCCAAATCCTTTCTGTTGTACCTTGCATTGCACCTATCTTGTCTACCATATATGAATTCAACTGTCCATCTTTTTTTTTTTTCTTGCCAGTTTATGGGCTGCTGAGACCTACGGGAGAGAATATGCAGAAACCACCCAGAATATCAAGCTTCTATATTAATGGTCATAAATCTCAAGCCTTTAACACTGCCTGACTAGCCCACTGTTTCCCTAGTCAACTTCCTCATTTTTAACAACTATCTCAAGCTTTCTCTGCTCCCCTTAAGCCTCTGACCCACTCACCACCCCTTCTCATTTTCCATCAATGACTATGTCCTTCCTCACAGAACAAATAGAAGTGATCAGATAGGAATTTTCTCCACTTCTGACCAACAGTTTTAAAATCCTCACTGTTCTGTGTGGTGGTAATTCTTTTTCTCCCCTATTCCAGTAGAAGAAGCATCCTTCATGTTTCTGGATTGTTTTTTCTAATTATCTTGCCACTTTCATATTTTCTATTTGTCCATCTTCCTGATTTCTTCTTATTAAAAAAAATAAAACATTTCCCATCTATCTCATCTTAATATCCCTTGACCTACATCCCTCTCCAGTTACCACACACTCTCTCTTCTCCATTTCAGTAACTTCTGAAAAAGTTCACCTTCCTTTCCCAAGCCACTCCTGGTAACATTTCCAGGACCTTTCACGTTGCTAATCTAATGTACATCCTCATCTTACTAGATGATACAGCAACATTTGACATGATTGATCACTCTTTCTAAAAAATATACTTTTTGGAGGGGGAGGGATGTCAAACACTCAGTTCTGTTTTACCCTCTACATATCTAGCAATGTGTTCTCAATCTTTGCAAGATTGTCCTCTTAATTGTACATTTTCCCCCAGAGCTTTGCCCTTAGCCATTTCTTTCTACTGACATATGCCAGGTAATTTGGTTCATTTCTTTGGCTTTAATTACCATCAGTTTGCTGATGATTATCCACTTTAGATCTCTAGCCCTTATTGCTCTCCTGAATTTGAGACACATGTAACTACTTATCCGTCTGTGCTTAGATGTCTAACAGGTACTTCAAACTCAAGATGAACAAAATTCAACTTATCTTTTACAAACTTGCTCTTCCAGTATTCTTTATGCAAGAAATAGCATTGCTATCTACCCACTTGCTCAAATCAGAGATATGTGTGTCACTCTTGGCTTCTTTCTTTCCCTTTCATTCACCACAAATGACCCATTACCAAGTCCTATCAATTCCACCTTCTTAAATATCACCTTACTTAAAAAAGCAGATTAGTCTACTTCTCTCCATTCCCATGGCCTCCCTGCTCATGCTTGGGCTACCTTCTCTGTCTCCAGTTAACTGGTCCTTTGATTCCCTCTCAGTAAGCTCCCCATTCTCCTCACCCCATGCATTCCCTACACAGCAGCCAGAATTATCTTCCAAAATAGAAATCACATCCTTTGACTGCTTAATAGAAATCACCCCTCACTTGATTTGCATTGCTTTTGGGATAAAGCCTCAGCTCCTGCCTTTAGCTCCAGTCTCATTTCTCTCACATTCTTCTCTTCCCATGCTATGTTCTTTCATTTCCTTCACTTCCACTGTCTGGATCCTCTTCCATCAGTTACCAGGGTAACTCATATGCATTCCTCTGGTTTCAGCTTAAACATCATTTCCTCCAGGAGGTTAGGAGAGCTGTTCTGTTTACATTGTACCCTGTGCTGTTCTTATCATAGATTTAACAAATTTTGGTATAATTACTAGGTTAATTACCATTTTTTTCTGGATTGTAGGAACTGTGTTTTTCTGGTTTTTCTCTGTATCACTGGTGTCTGTCACTGTGACTGGTACATGTTAAGCTCCTATTAAATGTTGAAAAGAGAGAGAAAGGAATATAAAATGGAGTACAGAACAAAATCTGCACACAAGGCTCCAAACAAACTTTGCTTTTCTGTCATACAAGTATGGTTTGCATTAATCTCACAATACAAGTTATATATCAGCATTACTTTTTTTCCTTTAGTAGGAAGACATATTTAGAACATTTAGTCTTCAGATTCTATTGAATGGACAAAACCAGATATTTACTTAGACCAGTGGTTTTCAGCCTAGGCTGTCCTTTGGAATCACTTGGGGAGTTTTTAAATATTCTGTTTCCTGAGTCCCATCCTTGTAGATTGTCATTTAATTGGACTGAGATTTGTAAAAGCTCTCCGCATGATTCTGATCTATAGCAGAAGTTAAGAACATGACTTCTTTCTGGTACTGGACTTTTTTCTTTGTGACATGCTTCGCTGACTGATATTTGAGCCTGTTGGAGAACAAGAAATTCAGACAATCCAGATTCAACAGTGCCCTGATCCACTCCCTGGTGCTTCAACTGCAATTAAAAATGGCTGAAACAGTAAAAAGAATTTGTTGGGACACATAACTGTCAAGTCCAGAGGAAGTGTTGGTTTCAGGCAAACCTGATCCAGTGGCCCAGTGATGGACCCAGAGACCCCATGTCTTTCTGTTTCTCTTACCTGTCTTGGTGTTGGCTTTCTCCTAATTTAGGCCCTCCTCATGGCCAAAGATGACTGCCAATGGCACCTGGAAGGTGAGCCCATCTTTGTCCCAGTATCATTATTAGAGAAAGGTTTTAGATTCACTCTGATTGGACTGGCTTAGGTTACAAACCAGTGGCTGTGTTCAACGGGTTGGAATGTGCTAGAACAAGAGTGGAGTTTTCTTACAAGGAATCATACCAATTCCCAAACAATTAGAAGGTCTTTTGGGAAGGAGGAGGGGAGAAAAATCAATGCTGAGACTACCAAATAAATGTCTGCTATAACTCCACAGTGGTTTGGCCTACCTGCAGAATTTGTTCACAAAACCATAGTAGTATTTTATACTATTATAGTATATACTATACTATAAAGTACATAATATGTTTTAAGTAACATAGATCATTTGTATTTCAGAAACAAAAAATAACTCAAAAAGATAAGTAACATAGATATGTTTCCACATCAATTTCTACAGTTAGTGACTACTAATAAACTAAATATGATTATATTCAATACAAACCATTTAGTGAGAAAGAACTTAAGAACAGAAAATTTTATTTGGATCCTGCAAGTGTAAGTTGCCTCATATATGGGGTTTGCTTAGTGCCTCAGTGAACAATGGGTTTGGTTTTTTTTTTGCCTCATTTTGAAAAAACAAAAACAAAAAAATCTTAGACCCTCCAGAGTGTCTGATTTGTGGATTCCCACCCTCTAAGCTGAGTGTTACCAGCCAAAAAGATTCTATTGAGTTTTGCTTTTTATAAATTTTCATTATGAAAGTGGTAGGGTTTAAATTTTCCCCTGAAATATATTATTGAATTATAATATTGGGTATGTCATTCTTAATGACACATGCTAAATAAGAAAATAACACCACACACACGCACACCCAAATTCCCTAAAAAGCCCTCCTCCCTCTGCCTATCCCCCCGGGGATGCTAACTCTCCCTAGTTGGAAACTTACTGTTCTAGAGCTTACTCTCACCAAATATCCTTCTAATTATAATGTGGCTTTGTATAAAAAGTTTCCCATAGACAGAAAATGTGCTAACCAGCACACATGGATTTGGAGTCTGCTTATAGTTATATTTCCCATTGCAAGTTAATTCAATGGTGTTCATCAGGCCTTAGACACCACACATTGTGTCTATGTGTGCTAACATTTAAATTTCTGAGTTTATAAAACTGAAGACCACATTCCAGAACAAAAACTTTACTAAGACCAGAGATGTTATCCTGTCCTGGTGGCCAGACAGTCGTTCAAGCCACCCTCACTAGACTCTTTTCTGTTCAAATTGTACCAGTAAAATCCTTGTAAAAGAGAAGCATAAAATAGCACAGGTAGAGTTTTTTTTTTTTAACCATTTAGAAATGCAGTAGCTGAATTCTGTGTATACCTAGCAAGATAGCACACATCCCTCAACATAGTGAAGAGATAACAAGACCTTCCGGTGTCATCATCAACCTAGAAGTTCCCTGAAAGAGTAGCTAGAATGTGAGCACTGAGTAAATATTGGCCATAAAATCTCTGGAATCATCTGTCGAGGGAGAAAAGAAGCTTATTTGCAAGAAGTGGAGACCAAATTCATCTGCAGGGCTTCAAGTTCTGCTCTTCTTTAAAACACATTGAGGGTCTTCTGGTGATGAAACATCATGGGCAAGCCTCTGCAGAGATGCAGTTGTTGTTTTTAGCTACAGAAGATTTCAAACATTCACAAAAGTAGATACAAGAGTATAATGAACCCTCCTTATACGCCTATCACCGAAAACATATCCTGAGTCCTGACCACCTTTTGAGTCAAAACCACAGTTCCCTAAGTAAAAAGGTAAAGGCATTCCCTGAAGGGAGTAGACATTCCCATTGTCATTTGGAGTTGGATAGCCACAGTGGGCTTTGACTGATGTTAACACACATGCCTTTCTTTCATGAGCTGAGGGAATTTGAAGGCTTGGAGAAACAGGCTAGAGGGCCACCTGTAAAAAGCAGGAGACCTGGCCCTTGCGTTTTTCAGCCTGGCTGGTTGTTGGCAGAGAAGGTCTAGGATCATAGGCTAAACATTCTGATGGAGGCCACATCTAATAAGAATTGTCCGTTGTCTTCTGTGTTGTATTTTCCTTCTATAATCTCTGAATCTTCAACAAAGTCATATTAAAAGTTATGTTCTGGTTTTACCAGGCTGGTGTAAAATTAAGAAAGAGGTTGGGTACACACATAGGACAAATCAGTACAATAGTAGCAGCAACTTGCCATGAGAGACCGACCAGTCCTGTCATTTCAGGAGGCATTTGCACAGAGGTCCGTCCCTCACCCCTCAAAGCCAAATGCAGTGATGACCATGATGGTCCTATGGGACAGTGGGATATTCCTAAGGATTCTCAGGGTTATTAGGGAGGTGAATCTGATGAAAACTGGATTGGAATTCCTGTTACCCCATGGGTAGGATGGAAGTAAAGGAAATATGACCTGTGAGTCCTGAGCCTACCAGAGATAAATAAATATTAACATGTCATATACATAGTCAATGTGGATAGCAAATTTGTAGGTTACATAAGAAACTGTTACCCGAGGGAGGAGGCTGGCAGTGCGGGGGCACGTGGATGGCTCAGTCTGGTAAGCATCCAACTCTTGATCTTGGTTTAGGTCTTGATCTCAGGGTTGTAAGTTCAAGCCCCACATTGGGCTCCATGCTTGGTGTGGAGCCTACTTAAAAAAAAGAAACTGTTAACAGGGTTCCCTTTGGGATTTCACTTTGTGTTCTTCTATACATTAAAAAAAAAGGTTTATAAAATGTATGTATTACTTTTATAATATAGATTAACTAAGAGATGTATATTTACCTAAAACCATTTTCCAGCTGAGCCCAGAAGTTTATGCTACATTAGGAATTAAATAAGGGAGAAAAATAGCATATTTTAAATATTACCCCAGGGTGGTTTACATTTGCCAAGTTCCTTCTAAATTTTCCTTCTGAAATTCCACCCCCCCTTTTTTTTTAAACAAAAGAGGCCAAAAAAATATCTATTATTGAACTACAAGCTGTGGAACAATTTAAGCATCCCCCCAGGCTTACACCACTAGTAATGATGTTAATTCCTTGCATGTGGCCTTAGATCAGGGTTCTCATCCCTGGCCACACACCTGCAGCCTGGCCCCAATGTCAGTAAGCCTGCAGTAGTAGGCTCATGTGAGCCCACCTCTTTTCTTAATTTCCAAAATTCTACAGGTGATCCTGATGTACAGCCACAGTTGAGGTCCTGCATTAGAAGAACTGGGGAGAATATACAGGGGACACCCCTAGAGGACTCAAGCCAAACTTCTACACAATGTGAGTAGGCATTAGTTGACTGGTCCATCCCGAAGATTCCCCACAGATGAGCAAATAGCAGAGCCAAACATAGACTGAATCTTGACAAAGAAGCGGCAGACACCCTTGTAGTTAAAATATATTTGTTAAGAAATTANCCTGATGTACAGCCACAGTTGAGGTCCTGCATTAGAAGAACTGGGGAGAATATACAGGGGACACCCCTAGAGGACTCAAGCCAAACTTCTACACAATGTGAGTAGGCATTAGTTGACTGGTCCATCCCGAAGATTCCCCACAGATGAGCAAATAGCAGAGCCAAACATAGACTGAATCTTGACAAAGAAGCGCGGACACCCTTGTAGTTAAAATATATTTGTTAAGAAATTATTTTGAATTAATTTTTTAATTAATCTGTTCTGGCTTTTGAGTCTATTAGTACTTTTTTTTCCCCTTGCATTTCATGAAAATACAATGCAGGAATAAACAGAAAGGAGAAGAGAGAATAGGCTATGCTAAAGAAGATATTTTTAGAGTGGGTTTTAGGATTACTTTGGAGTTGTTCTTCACTTCAAAGGGGCAGGAAAATATTCAAACGGAGGTAGCATATGGTTAGTGTGAAAAATGTTGGTGAAGCCTCTAGTTCTGTTGCTCACTCTCCAGGATTTGGGGCTAGCACATTAGTTCTTCATGTCTAGTTGCCTCAATAGCACAACAAAAAAGAGCTCTGTGTGTCTGTGAAAGAGAACCATGTAAGAAGGCACATGAGGCCTAGGAAGTGGAATTTACCTTATAGAGTAAACTAAACTGGGCTTCTCAACCTGCAGTCTTTGGAGAGCTTCAACGTATCCATGAACCTCCTGAAATTGCATACAAAATTGTGTATGTG
>NC_048223.1:938710-968646 GCF_002007445.2 Ailuropoda melanoleuca
TTCACGAGGCTGTCTCCCTCCCTCACCTAGTCCCCACTCCTGCACTTATCACTAATGCACAAGGTATTTTATTTAGTTAATATTATTTTGTATTTGTTTCTCGCTTTCTGATAGAATGGACTCTCTTTAAGGGCAGGGACTTTTTGGTCTGTTGACTGATATATATATATATATATATCTCCAGAACTTAGAAAGCATAGTAGCAGCTCTATAAATATTGGTGAGCAAATAATGACAGAAACTGAGGTACGGAATGGTTAATAACTTGCTCGAACCAGTCCGGCAGTGGCAGGACCTGGGAGCAATGGTGTAAACTAGTTAAGGGCATTTCTAGGGAGGCTGGGGCTCACAAGGAGGTATAACAGAATCGAAGGTGGAGGGACTGGAACATCAGCCTGGTAAGAACAGGCTTAAAAATTCATCGATTCACTTATTTATTCAGTTAGCTTTTCAGCAAATATTTACTGACTACCTACCATGTCCCAGGCATTGTTCCGGGCCCTGGGAAGCAATGGTGGACAAGGCCAAACGGGTTCCCCACTCAGAGGAGGGGAGACAGCAATAGAAAAGGAAACAAGTGAATACACAGAAAAATTTCAGGGATGACAAAGTTTGAGATGATAATGGAACAGGGTGATGTGATGAAGAGTAGCTGAGGGGCGGTGCATCCCATCATTAAACGGGGTCTTTGGAGAGGGCCACTATGAGGGGATCTGGCCGCAGGAAGCTCTGGGAGAAGATAATGCTGACAACAAAGATGATGGGGGTGGGGGAAGCAGAAGTTGGGTGAGGGCCGGGGATGGGGTTTGGGGGGGGATGGAATGCAGAAAGTGTCCATGGAGATTTTAGCTCTACCCAGCAGGCTGAGAGCTCACAGCCTGGAGAAAGGCCTGTAGGGCAAAGTCTGGCTAGGACCAGAGCCAAGTGGTTAAACAATTGTCCAGAAAAGCATATCTGGTCTTAAACCAGGAACCTAAACCAGAAAGGACCCTGATTTAGGTTACCAGCTGAGGGGCAGAAGCAGAAGGCACTATATAGAATGACAGGAGTGTGGGCAAGGTGGACAGACTCCATATTTTAAGTGAATTCGGTCAGCTCAACCCTATAAGTGACTTACACGGAACTGCAATGCGTCCCCCACAATTCATGCACACTCTGTATGTCTGCCTCGAGCTGAGGAGCCACTGGAGGTGGGAGTGGCCTCAGGGAACATCTAATACAGATGATATTTACCTGGCCCATGGACCAGGCCTGTGATGCTGAGCGAAACGTAAGACTCATTCGGAGTGTTCGTAAAAAATTCAGATGACCGGGCCTCATCCCCCATAATTCCTATTTAATATGTGGAGAGCGGACCAAGTCTCTGCATCTGCGATGCAAATGGTCTCCAGACAGGGCCCACCTGGAGAAATGTGCAAGAGAATCCACTAATGGGCTTCAGGGAATCCATGAAACCCCTGAAATTGAATGAAACGTGTGCTTGCATACCTGTACGTTTTTGGGGGGTGGAGAAGGGAGGGGCTATATCATCGCAAGAGTGTCAAAAACTCAAGAACAAAGGATCTTGTCCTGCCCCATGTCTTTAGAGTAGAAAACAGAGTTCCACGGACGTGATGGCTTGCCTGATCCACAAAACTGGAACAGAGTGAAGTGAAAAGTCACTCCCGACTCTTCGTGTGCCCCTCACTCTCTTCTCCAGACCCTGCCGACTGTAGGGGTGAGGGGGAAGGGGACTAAACACTCAGGAGCAAAGTCATCACAGGATTGCTTGCCCCATTTTGGCCCCAGGTGGGATAGATCAGCAGAGTGGAGGCTTGCAATGATGATGCCTCCACAAAGGGCCCAGGCATCCGGACACCACCCCAAGCCCTAATACCTGTGGAACCTTCTCTCTATTAGGACGTAATGCCAGGACAGAGGGTGCATGGGCCAGGTTGTTGGATGCATGGTGGTAAGGGAGTGACGTTCTCGTGAAAATCTGCCTTCCTATACCTGAGCAGGCGGGTGGTTCCAGCCCTCCCTGCCTGCGCTCAATTCTCTCCACCTGTTTCCTCAGGCCAGTCTGGATCATGGCCCCACCTTTGTTAGTATGCTCCTCCCAGTCCGGATTCTACGTGACTAACCCCAGCTAGCCTCCTCAAATTTGGTGTGTGTCCTGCTCTCCAGTTTTGGCCCAAATCCTTCAGACTCTGGCCACAGCCTGAGCTCCCAGTTTTGCCAGCCTTGCTCACCTTCCCCTTCTGAACTAACAACACCCCATCTTGGCCTTTTGCCTCTTCACTCCCTATTCTGTCCCGGGGAAAAGGTGCCTCCAGTCCTGGCCCCACCTGGTCACCCCGGCTTCCCCCAGCCCACCTGGCCTGCACAGCCTGCTATTCAAGGGCTGAACTTCGTCGGAGTCCAACCCCTCCTTCCGCGAGGCAGCCGCAGAAGAAAGTCAGCGTAAGCCCCTTCCTCTGCCTTCATCTGCGGGCCTCTGACAGCTGGCTCAGGGGCTGGATGGTAGACCACGGAAAGGCCCTGAGCCCTATCAACAGCCGTTCCTCCCCACTCATTCCAGGTTATCTCAGTCCTTTCCCCGCTCTGCTTGCCAAGTCCCTTTCTCTTCTGTTCCTTTCTTTTTCCTTTTTCTTTTTCCAAATGTCTTTTTCTTTTTATCCCTCCCCCATGCTTTAGGCCTCCCTTGGCCCTTCCCAGCATCACTTTGCCTGTGAGCAATACTCAGGAATAAAAAGGTGCCCGAGCCCTTTGTGTTGACTAATGCCAGCTTTGTTTTGGTGCCAGGTTTGTTTTGGAGACACTCTCCGGGAAAGCTGGACAGTCGGAGCAGTCCTGCAGAGCATGCGGTAGGCAGGGGGAGTGTTCCCAAGAGCCTCCTCAAGCCTGTGGGGCATGGCTTTCGGACCCCTTGCCTCCCACAGACGGGGAGACCAGCTCAGGAGACTGGCCCCAGGTCTGGCACTGAGTCCCGGCAGGGGTGGAGGTGAGCACGGAGCGAGAGGCTGGAAGCCGTCCAGACAACTGCGTGGAGCAGGACCGCAGCGCGCTGCCTCAAAGCCTCCCCCGGCCCGGCCTGCTGAGGACACCCGACGGTCACTGGAAAGTTGTGTTAGCCGCTCCTGTCAGTTCTTTGTCCTGGGAAGGAGCAGCGTGGTGAATGTCTTGGTGAAGATTAATCATGCTCTTCCTTGCCTATGACTGAGGCTGTTTCCCACGTCCTACCCTGGTTTCGCTTGTCTCCGGGATTGCAGCTGAAGGGCGGGACCTTCCCCCCACTCCCCCCACCCCGACGGGAGCCTGCAGTCAGGACCAATGAAAGCAAAGTACCTCGGCCACCCGCTGACTAAGGACTCAGAGTATTTAAGAGGTCCGGGAATGGGCTGAGAACTGCTTTTGCTTTCTTCACAGACGGGCACACTTGCCTCTGACTGGCCATCACTGAGCTGCAGAGCGAAGAGGGAAAACCTCCCAGGCTCTCTGCCACCATGTGTTATGGCAAATGTGCACGATGCATCGGACATTCCCTGGTGTGGCTGGCCATCCTCTGCATTGTGGCTAATATTTTGCTTTACTTTCCCAACGGGGAAACAAAATATGCCTCTGAAAACCATCTCAGTCGCTTCGTGTGGTTCTTTTCTGGCATCGTAGGAGGGGGCTTGCTGGTAAGTTGTTCAGGATTATTCTAAGCTTAAAAAATTCTCTTCTGTTAATGCCATGTTTTCATGAAAAGGTTTCTACAATGCCTACTTGCAAATCCAGTGATTTTTGTTCGTTCTTCTTTGGTAAGCAGAGAACACAAAGGTTGAGATAGGTCTGGTGTATTAATTTTGTTAGACGTTTTACAAAATCCTCTTTGAACTAACAGTGAACTACCTTTTCGCTATGCTCACTTTACAGGTAGGAAACAGGTAATAGCTTTTAAATCAGATCTGAGAGACTATAGAGTTTCTAGTACTGAAGGGGGTCGGCATTTAACATTTGCTCTGGGGAGCTGGGAGGACGCCGCTGGTCCTCTGTCTAAGTCAACAGAGTTTGGGATCCAAATTCTCTGCGGTGTATTCTCAGGCATCTGTGACAGGAAAAAAAAAATCATGAATTATGAGTGTATTGCTATTTAGAAAGAACTATAAATTCTCTCCTTTATGTAACCCTGGGTGTGGCGTCTAGGAAAAATCCTGCAGTTAGCCCTAGATCAGGGTCTGCAGCTAACAGTGGAATGTGTTGTTTTTTCCAAGGTTTGTTTTTAATTGAAGTGAGAGGAATTTGCCTGCCAACCTGGGAGCTGAAAGTATTAGCTTCAACCACAGCATGGAAAGAATGTGGACGAACTTGAGTTTGCCACTTTAAATGCTGGGATTGAGAATTCTAAAAGGACATTTTAAGGAATTGCTAGTACTACACAGAATATTTTTCTTAGTCAAGAAAAGACATTCCAACATTGGAATTTCATCCATTATTATGAAGCATTATGATCATGTTCACATAATCATTTGTCCTTCATATAACATAGCACCTGTTTAGGCTCCTTTTGATCTCAAACTCAGAGTATTTCACACTTACTTTATTTAAAGAGCTTTATTGTGAAGCAACAACCATACAGTCGTATCATCAAAGAAGCAGTTCATATTTATTATGCGGAGTCTTCATCTCTCCTATTTACGAAAAAGTTTCAGTTATTCTATGAAAGACTGTTGGTATCGTCTATGTTTTACAGGGGGAAAAAATCAGATTTAAAGACGGAGTTTAAGGGTTTCAAAGCAGAGCTCCCTCTGGGACAGTGCTGGGAACTCTTGTGGAAGAAACACTTTTATAGGTTACTCTTTGAGCCCTCCCACCCTGCACGCTGGCCCCAAAGAGTGCTTACAACTACATGCAAACAAGCGGGTACTCCGCTTTAGAGGGCTTTCCTTCTCCTCTTAGGGGCACATTCTTTGAGGTACTTGGGCAAACGAACCCAAAGCCATCCACTACTGTCAGAAAGAAATAGATTCTACCAAAAGATGCTTAGCCTGACCCTTACCACCGACTTTGATTTGGGGGAGAGGCAGTGACTTTAGTTTGCCTGTTTTCAAACCAGATGTTCCTGCCAGCATTTGTGTTCATCGGGCTGGAAGAGGATGACTGCTGCGGCTGCTGTGGCCACGAAAACTGCGGCAAGAGATGCGCGGTAGGTCCTTCTGCTCCAGGGGTGAAAACGGTCCCTGGGAGGCGGCCAGGGCCATGCGGGCTCACGTCCGC
Source organism: Ailuropoda melanoleuca (assembly GCF_002007445.2). NCBI lineage: Eukaryota > Metazoa > Chordata > Mammalia > Carnivora > Ursidae > Ailuropoda > Ailuropoda melanoleuca. The sequence continues at coordinate 943,949 of NC_048223.1, forward strand.
TCTTTCTCCTCTTGCCAGATGTTTTCTTCTGTACTGGCTGCTCTGATCGGAATCGCAGGCTCTGGCTACTGCGTCATCGTGGCAGCCCTGGGCTTGGCGGAAGGACCACAATGTCTCGATTCTTTTGGTCACTGGAACTACACCTTTGCCAACACCGATGGACAGTGAGTAATTGTTCCCTGTCGGGCCACACGTTCTCATCCACCGCGTGGTATAGAGGCAAACCCATCAGGTTAGAACGGCAGCAGTGATCCGTGCAGCCCTCCGCTCAGCCAGGTGTCTCCACACTGACTCAGGCACTAGGCGGTGGTGTCAGAGTGTGGGTCCCTGACCTGGAGAAGCTCTCGGTGCTTTTTAATGGCTTCCCTAATTCAGCCGTCATGATACCCTGTGAGTTGATTTCCACTATTGCTCCCATCGTACAGATGAAGAAAAGGAGGCACAGAGAGTTGAAGTAACTTATTCAAAGGCACATGGGTGGTCAAGATTTGAACCCAGACAGCCTGGCTGTAGAGTTTGTGCTCGTACAGTGTGTCCACCATACCAGAACGTTTAGCTGATTTTACTATTTTATAAGAAAATATTGTGGACTCCTTACATAATATGGATGGAAAGCATATGAATTTAACCAAAGCCCAGGGTAAATCATACTACTCCCATACACACATTCACATATAACATAATGACTACATACAACAAACCCTTTATTTAAAGTGATCAGGCTATATAAGACAGGTCTGATACGTGACTTTAGCATCAGGATAATTTAAGGACTTTTATTTTATGTTGATGCTTACTTCTTATCCATTATTGAGAAAAGATCAGAAATAGCTGGTAGAAACTGATGTACATGATGACAAATGAATGACATCCGTCTTTGAATTTTGAAAAGCTTAGTTATGAGATTCATGAATGAAAATAATATGAATAATGAATTTCAATTGTCTTTACGTCATCAAGACTGCTTATCCCTTATGGATTGTGTAGTACATATAGTGAGTTCATAAATCATGAACATGGAATTACATGGAACTGGATTCCATCCCAGCTCTGCACTTCTCCCTCAGCAACCAGGAAAAAGTGGACTGAGCTCTATGCTTCCCAGTTACTTTATCTGTAAAACAAAACCAGGGGCAGTTGTCAGGAGGATTAATGAGATGATAAACGTGAAGAATTTGTCGTGGAAGCTGACATGCTCTGAGCATGGCCTCTGTTAGCTGTTACTACTCTCTCCTAACTTACAATGAATACAGCCAAGGGAGCCTCTGCAGGAAAATCAGCACTTGGAGGGGTTTGAATTTTCGATGGTCAAAATGGTTATTGATCACGATTCAGCTTTGTTCGGAACATACTGAATGTACTGGTAGAAAATGGTTTTTCATGTATGCACAGACATACACACAGCTGCACAAACCCACCTCTAAAAAAGATCGTGATGAATGCAACTGGAATGCAAGGAGAAGGGCGAGTATCACTAAACAGTTTTATAGCTGTTTGAGTGTATGCCCCTCCCCTGACCCACCCCAGCTTCTGTAAGAAACTTTCTGCTCCTAGATTATTCCTCACTTCAACCTGTCCAAGGATTTCAGTATGGGAAATAACTAATGGTCACAAGCCAGTAATTAATTGCTCAATATGCAAGTGGGGCCAAAGAATCTTTTTACATTGTGTCCTAAAATTACAAATTCTTTCCCTCACCGATAGGCAGAAAGACAGGGTCATAAGGACAGACTTCTTTTTTTTTTAATCAACAAATTGAATTTCTGATTGGCTCAATGAACCATTCAAAGTTAGGTCTCTAATTCCAAGCCCCTTTGTTCTGCTGTTTTAGGAAAAACTGATAAGAAAAGAGTTATACCAGACCTCTTTGTGGAATTAAGTCAATTGTAGATTTTCCCACATGATTGAATCCTATTTCATTAAGGATCCAAATGCTTTATGATGTAGCAAAGGCTGAGATTCTAAGAGAGTAATCAGAGATAGAAATTTTTCAGACNCTCACTTTACAGGTAGGAAACAGGTAATAGCTTTTAAATCAGATCTGAGAGACTATAGAGTTTCTAGTATTGAAGGGGGTCGGCATTTAACATTTGCTCTGGGGAGCTGGGAGGACGCCGCTGGTCCTCTGTCTAAGTCAACAGAGTTTGGGATCCAAATTCTCTGCGGTGTATTCTCAGGCATCTGTGACAGGAAAAAAAAAATCATGAATTATGAGTGTATTGCTATTTAGAAAGAACTGTAAATTCTCTCCTTTATGTAACCCTGGGTGTGGCGTCTAGGAAAAATCCTGCAGTTAGCCCTAGATCAGGGTCTGCAGCTAACAGTGGAATGTGTTGTTTTTTCCAAGGTTTGTTTTTAATTGAAGTGAGAGGAATTTGCCTGCCAACCTGGGAGCTGAAAGTATTAGCTTCAACCACAGCATGGAAAGAATGTGGACGAACTTGAGTTTGCCACTTTAAATGCTGGGATTGAGAATTCTAAAAGGACATTTTAAGGAATTGCTAGTACTACACAGAATATTTTTCTTAGTCAAGAAAAGACATTCCAACATTGGAATTTCATCCATTATTATGAAGCATTATGATCATGTTCACATAATCATTTGTCCTTCATATAACATAGCACCTGTTTAGGCTCCTTTTGATCTCAAACTCAGAGTATTTCACACTTACTTTATTTAAAGAGCTTTATTGTGAAGCAACAACCATACAGTCCTATCATCAAAGAAGCAGTTCATATTTATTATGCGGAGTCTTCATCTCTCCTATTTACGAAAAAGTTTCAGTTATTCTATGAAAGACTGTTGGTATCGTCTATGTTTTACAGGGGGAAAAAATCAGATTTAAAGACGGAGTTTAAGGGTTTCAAAGCAGAGCTCCCTCTGGGACAGTGCTGGGAACTCTTGTGGAAGAAACACTTTTATAGGTTACTCTTTGAGCCCTCCCACCCTGCACGCTGGCCCCAAAGAGTGCTTACAACTACATGCAAACAAGCGGGTACTCCGCTTTAGAGGGCTTTCCTTCTCCTCTTAGGGGCACATTCTTTGAGGTACTTGGGCAAGCGAACCCAAAGCCATCCACCACTGTCAGAAAGAAATAGATTCTACCAAAAGATGCTTAGCCTGACCCTTACCACCGACTTTGATTTGGGGGAGAGGCAGTGACTTTAGTTTGCCTGTTTTCAAACCAGATGTTCCTGCCAGCATTTGTGTTCATCGGGCTGGAAGAGGATGACTGCTGCGGCTGCTGTGGCCACGAAAACTGCGGCAAGAGATGCGCGGTAGGTCCTTCTGCTCCAGGGGTGAAAACGGTCCCTGGGAGGCGGCCAGGGCCATGCGGGCTCACGTCCGCTCTTTCTCCTCTTGCCAGATGTTTTCTTCTGTACTGGCTGCTCTGATCGGAATCGCAGGCTCTGGCTACTGCGTCATCGTGGCAGCCCTGGGCTTGGCGGAAGGACCACAATGTCTCGATTCTTTTGGTCACTGGAACTACACCTTTGCCAACACCGATGGACAGTGAGTAATTGTTCCCTGTCGGGCCACACGTTCTCATCCACCGCGTGGTATAGAGGCAAACCCATCAGGTTAGAACGGCAGCAGTGATCCGTGCAGCCCTCCGCTCAGCCAGGTGTCTCCACACTGACTCAGGCACTAGGCGGTGGTGTCAGAGTGTGGGTCCCTGACCTGGAGAAGCTCTCGGTGCTTTTTAATGGCTTCCCTAATTCAGCCGTCATGATACCCTGTGAGTTGATTTCCACTATTGCTCCCATCGTACAGATGAAGAAAAGGAGGCACAGAGAGTTGAAGTAACTTATTCAAAGGCACATGGGTGGTCAAGATTTGAACCCAGACAGCCTGGCTGTAGAGTTTGTGCTCGTACAGTGTGTCCACCATACCAGAACGTTTAGCTGATTTTACTATTTTATAAGAAAATATTGTGGACTCCTTACATAATATGGATGGAAAGCATATGAATTTAACCAAAGCCCAGGGTAAATCATACTACTCCCATACACACATTCACATATAACATAATGACTACATACAACAAACCCTTTATTTAAAGTGATCAGGCTATATAAGACAGGTCTGATACGTGACTTTAGCATCAGGATAATTTAAGGACTTTTATTTTATGTTGATGCTTACTTCTTATCCATTATTGAGAAAAGATCAGAAATAGCTGGTAGAAACTGATGTACATGATGACAAATGAATGACATCCGTCTTTGAATTTTGAAAAGCTTAGTTATGAGATTCATGAATGAAAATAATATGAATAATGAATTTCAATTGTCTTTACGTCATCAAGACTGCTTATCCCTTATGGATTGTGTAGTACATATAGTGAGTTCATAAATCATGAACATGGAATTACATGGAACTGGATTCCATCCCAGCTCTGCACTTCTCCCTCAGCAACCAGGAAAAAGTGGACTGAGCTCTATGCTTCCCAGTTACTTTATCTGTAAAACAAAACCAGGGGCAGTTGTCAGGAGGATTAATGAGATGATAAACGTGAAGAATTTGTCGTGGAAGCTGACATGCTCTGAGCATGGCCTCTGTTAGCTGTTACTACTCTCTCCTAACTTACAATGAATACAGCCAAGGGAGCCTCTGCAGGAAAATCAGCACTTGGAGAGGTTTGAATTTTCGATGGTCAAAATGGTTATTGATCACGATTCAGCTTTGTTTAGAACATACTGAATGTACTGGTAGAAAATGGTTTTTCATGTATGCACAGACATACACACAGCTGCACAAACCCACCTCTAAAAAAGATCGTGATGAATGCAACTGGAATGCAAGGAGAAGGGCGAGTATCACTAAACAGTTTTATAGCTGTTTGAGTGTATGCCCCTCCCCTGACCCACCCCAGCTTCTGTAAGAAACTTTCTGCTCCTAGATTATTCCTCACTTCAACCTGTCCAAGGATTTCAGTATGGGAAATAACTAATGGTCACAAGCCAGTAATTAATTGCTCAATATGCAAGTGGGGCCAAAGAATCTTTTTACATTGTGTCCTAAAATTACAAATTCTTTCCCTCACCGATAGGCAGAAAGACAGGGTCATAAGGACAGACTTCTTTTTTTTTTAATCAACAAATTGAATTTCTGATTGGCTCAATGAACCATTCAAAGTTAGGTCTCTAATTCCAAGCCCCTTTGTTCTGCTGTTTTAGGAAAAACTGATAAGAAAAGAGTTATACCAGACCTCTTTGTGGAATTAAGTCAATTGTAGATTTTCCCACATGATTGAATCCTATTTCATTAAGGATCCAAATGCTTTATGATGTAGCAAAGGCTGAGATTCTAAGAGAGTAATCAGAGATAGAAATTTTTCAGACCGTAAGAATATTCAGGGATTTAGAAAATCTCCTAAGTCACATATATATGTATAATGACTTATGTGTGTGTGTATGTGTGCGTGTACATGTGTGTGTAGTCATATGTGACTTCAGCACGGTTTGCTAACATTTCACAAAGTGGCTTCAGATTATTTATCATTCAATGACTTAAAAGTGTTGAGTACCTACTGTGTGCCAGATACTGGTCTAGGGGTTACACATACAATGATGAAAGGTCTGGTTCCTAGCTTCATGGAACGCAGACTTGGAATAGTACATCAGCAGGTATTCTCCCGGCCTAGGTTAGTGCCCTTCCTCACCCTTGGTTTACCTGATCAGTATACTTGTTGCGTCACGATTGCATCTTGTCTCCTCCCTTAGAAGCTCTGCTCTTCCAAGGCAAAGCCCATGCCATGTTCACCATTATATCCCCAGCCCTGGCTTGATGTCTAACTCACAGTGAGTGCCCAATAATCTTTGCTGAATTTTATGTTTGTCATTGCAACACGACCTGGGCTAAATTCCTCACTTTGTGAAATGACTTGGACTAGAAAAATTTCATATAGGTCAATGAATTAATTCATTTCTTTTTTTCTGAATGGAAAAGCACCACACACAAAGCAGCTTATGAGACATCCCATTAGGTGTGGTCATGTGTCGGAAGTTTCTTTTTTTTTATCCACAGGTACCTTCTGGATACTTCCACATGGTCCCAGTGCACTGAACCCAAGCACATTGTAGAATGGAATGTCTCTCTGTTTTCTATCCTCTTGGCCCTCGGTGGAATTGAATTCATCTTGTGTCTCATTCAAGTAATAAATGGAGTGATGGGAGGAATATGTGGCTATTGCTGCTCTCGCCAACAGGTAAGAACCTGTGTGAAAATGTCACAGCTTGACCTTGGCGTAGTCAATGACTATAATACACCGCTGTTTTCATCATAGAGAAGAAAAGGCAAAATAAAACAGTGCTCAATCTACCAGCATTTGTTCCTATACCATCTTCGTGGCAAAGCATTTACAGCATTCGCTTTTGCTCTTGGTAATAAGCTTCCTTGAGAGTCATAGTCCCTGGGTTATCTTGTTTTTTTGTAGTTGGCTCTGTGTATATAAGGAAAATGCTGTCCGTAGACAGAGTGTTCCTTCAAGAGCAAACTCACTGCCCCTTTCACTGGCCCTGCTTTAGCCAAAAAGACACAACTTTGCTTGCTCTCATATTCCCGACTAGCACACACAGATAGCTGTCAACGTTCATTGCATGAGGCACTGAGCTGCACTCACATTTCAGATGAGACTATGAGTGGGGTTAAGCAGTATGTCTACGATCACCTAGTCAGGAACTAGCAGGCTTCAAACCCTGGGTCATCTTAAGCCATGGCTCCTGCTCTCAACCTGTATGCAATACTTGCTGTTCTTTTGCATTTTTTTACAATTCCTTCCTAATAAGGAGTCACAGAAATGTCCCCATAGCTAAGCATAGAGAATCACTAGTAACCTTTGAACAGCAGTTCGTGAAAAGCCTTTCACAGTGAAAGAAAACCAGGAAGCACTTGTTTCCTGGGGATATGATTTCAGAAAGAAGTATGCATTTGTTAGTAGCAGGGAAAGTTCTTATTTCTATATCCTCCTTAAAAAAACCCCATGTATTAATGAATTGATGGAAGTCCAGCTTTGGCCCAATTTTGGAGGGTTTGTTTTATGCATTATTCTGTAAAACAGGATTAGGTAAACAGAAACTTAATTTCTATTTTCCTAATCATTTGTTCCTTTGGTTCAAGGTCTCTTTCTTTTAAAGTAAGACAAAAACCTAATGAGAAATGAAAGCCCACTGCTACCATGAAAAACCTTGCTGTAAATAAATGGAAACTTTCTAAAATTTTTGAGGGGAAGTTAAAATAAAAATCTAGTTTTCCTTATCAGGCGAGTACAGCAAGATTAATAATTTCCTTTGGGAGTCTGCCAAATTTCCAAGAAAACAACACAGTTGGAAACTTTCAATGTGGAGTTGTTTCCAGGCAATACAGTCAGGGAGAGGCAGAGAAGAATCCTCTCAGAGTTACTTTCATGTAACCTATCTTTAGCCTCGAATTTCATGCAAGGCAGAGTTTAAATTAGGTGAGGGAGGCCCGGCTGGCCATCAGCACTTGTGCGTTTTGGAACGAGGCATAATATGTCAATGACCTCACATTGCTGTAGTTTGGCGGAGTGACCCTCCTCCCTGAGTGGGGATTGGGGGGAGGGGGCAAATAGTCCCACAGGGTTTCCCATCTGAGTCACAGTAGGGGTGGCTTCTTCCCAGACACGCCAGGGCAAGATCTGCTACCTTTATTTCTCAGACAAAAGACACTTTCAAAGGGCAAGGTTTTTAGTGTAGATGAGTCAAGTCCGTAACTTGGTAGCATTGAATTGGGAAAGTTACCCACGTCGAGTCCACCCCCGGGTGAAACTCCCACGGCATTATCTCTAAAATCCCTAGGATTAAAAATCTACCCCAAACACATTCAGAGCCAACCCAACACCAGCAAGCTGCGTTTTCATGGCCCTTTCCTGCAGCTTTTCCTCGGGAGAGGACAATGGGTGTCCTTTGTTTAGGAAACATTCCGTGAGCATTGTCTAAGCTCTCAGCTGAAGTTGACATCAGCTTGCTTGATGTCTGCTTCAAACAGGAATTTTTAGGACGAAAATGGCATCATCGTTGTTTGTTTAGCCTGATTGGGACCTAATGCCTATCTCGTTTTCTTTGCAGCGATATGACTGCTAAAAGAACCATCCCAAGACAGAACCACGACCTCCCTCTATTTCACTGTAATTTATATATTTGACTTGTATTAATTTGTAAACCTTTGTACCACTGTATCATATTCCACTTATTGTACTTTTATAAATGTGTATAAAAGCTGGCATCTTCATGTGACGTCAGTGAACGTAGCAAACAAACTTTTTTTTAGGACTGAGAAAATAAATGAGGTAATTTATCGACTGAATGACGGTCGGTCCTCAGCGTAGCTGAGAGAGACTCTGGCCTGAGTAATGTTTTTGAGAAGAGTTATAAGGATAAGTATCGCGTTCCGATTACTACTATATGCGCATGGGTTTATTAAATGCAATATGTCTAGTTGTTTTTTTTTTTTAAGACCATGAAGGAGAAAATCCAACAACTTGAAAAGATGTGTTTTTTTCACTGTTTATATGGTGTTTCCCATTCATATGCCTGCAAATCTCTGACAAGAGGCCTTTATGAACTGTTCTGAGTTTTGTGAGAGACACTTGCCCAGAGCAAGAGGGCTGGCTGAGGGTGTCCCGAGCTCAAGGGAGGAGTCAACATGAACAACGCCGCCGAGTCCTGCCGGATCCTAGCTTTCTCTAACACGTGGACAACTTCTTGTCTTTCAAAGACAAGCACTAAGGATCTTTAAAAAGAAAAGGCCTGGCTACTTGGACAAGAAAAAGATGGGAGACGGAATAAAGCAGTTTTTCAACATCATGAGAAAATGGGGGAGGGAGAGGAAGGGCAGGAGGACCACGAGGAAATAACCCCAAAACTTGATGGTGGAAATCCAACAAAATAAAGTATCCACTACCATGTTTTGTCTTGTTTAATTTCATTGTCCTTTATTTAAAGTTCCTCCTTTTTTCTCCCTATTCCACCCCCACCCCCACCCCCAAGCCTGTAGGTTCTACAGCCCCTCCTGCTCAGGGTGGTTTCTGAGTTTTTTTATCCCACCTTCTCTGCCTCATCCTCGCCCTCCTCTTCTGCGTTTCTCTGCTTTCCATGCATTGCTGTTCCTCTCCCATCCGTTGGGGTTGGGGTCGGGGTCATTATACCACTTAGGTAATTTTTCTTTCTACTGGATTCTCTGGGCATCAGGCTCCTGCGGAGAGTCACAGACATTTTCTCCTTGACATTTTATATCTATTGCACAGAATTAGGCTCTTTTGAGGCTCTTTTGAATTGTCTTCAGAAGTGTTCTATTTTGGTGTTTATTGGCCTAGGCGATCAACACATTAAGAAAGAAACTTGTCGGGCTGGTGGACAGCAGAGCTCCTCCTGTGTGCAAGGTGCCCTGCAGTGGCCTCTCGACCAAAGGGTTCGAATCTTTGTCGTGTCTCTGTCTCTCTCTGACAGTCTGATGAAGACTACGGACTCCTTGGAAGAATACTGTTTAAAAGTGCACAAAATAGAGGTGCCTGTTTGGCTCCATCGGTAGAGCATGCAATGCTTGATCTCAGGGTTGTGAGTTCAAGTCCCAGGTTGGGTGTGCAGTCTACTTAAAAAAAAAAAAAAGTTCCTAAAATAAAGGTATGATATTGTATCCGATTGTGATATTTTATCAAAATATTTTTGGAAATTGTGTTACAGTTACCTTGACAACCAGCTCCATCACCCCAACATCTGTAGACAGGGAGACAGAGATCACATGTGTTCCAGCAGGGGTCTAACGAGTGGGTCTAAGAACAACTCTGCTTTTGAGGCAGGATGCCCATTAAAATGATATTTTGAGAAACCTGCAACAATTTTAATATGATACAAAAATAATATATAATTTTGTATTGTCCCTCAAAACATGATCAGTACTGTGAGTTATTGCCTGTGGTCATAACAGAGGAAAGAGTAAGTTTTCATTACAGGTTAGTGAAAACATTGACATTTTTTTCTCACCAGAGTTTGATATCCTCTCCCTCTCCCAGATATCCATCCATGGGCCTCTTGGGAATTCTTGGGCACCAGATTAAGAACCCCTGAAATAGAAAATCCAAAGAAGAGGTATAATGATCAGTAATAAGCACCTTTTCCCTCTCTAAATCCATCTTCAAAGGCAACAGCAATAATAATGATTAATCATGATAGCAGTAATAGCAACCATTTGTTGGGGTTCCTTCGATTTATCAGTTACTGTAGTTAGTTTCTACACATTTATTTCACTGAAATCTCTCAGCAGCCCTAGGAAGAGGTGTTTGTCTCCCCTGTATAGAGTTAAAACTCAGAGAGCTTGAGTCATACGCCCTAGGCCCTATTTTTAACAAGATGGAAAAACTACGATGTGAATCCAGGTCAGCCTGACATGAAAACTCACATTTTTCTAGTTCTTCTCCTTGTCCCCCTCTGCCTCTTTTGCTACCCCTGCCTTCCCAGATGCTGGAGTCTCATCTCCTCCAAACTGACTCAGCCTTTCCACCCACCTGCGGGGGCTTTGGACAGGCCCCTGCGACCCTTGGTCATCCCATCCCGGAGCTGAAATTTGAGTGACTCCAAGTTTCCCCTAGTTTGTAAATTCTTTAATAGTAGACATTGCCATTGTCCGGAGGAAATAGCTGAAACAAATTACCTTCTATCCTGGTTTACTTATATTTATAACGCACACTCCGGGTCTATAATATTCCAAACCCTTCAGTTTGACCGGAAATTCCCTCAGAGATTGTACCGAAACAGCTTATTATCACCTGGCAACATACAAACAATAAGATTCCTGTCCACTCTGAGTCAGCTGACGAGCACACATGGCCTGAAGGTTAGCTAGCTCCCTCTGAGTATCCACTGGCCATAATTACCAGATTTACAAATAACCAGCTAAACACACGGAATCTCTCAGATTAAAGTCTGGGGAAATTGATAGAGTGTTACCTTTACTACAGTTTGTTTCTTGTATGTGTGTGAGATCTTTTTGACTGTGTTTCCTCTGACGCTTATCCCGGGTGAGAACAGGTATGGGATTTGGTGCAACTTTCCAGAAAAGCAACTATCTATAGGGTCTGCATGTCCTCTTTAGCCCAGTGTGTGTGTGTGTGTGTGTGTGTGTGTGTGTTTAAAACTATACAGACAAAGTGCCAAAGACAGCGGAGAACTTTCGTGCTCTGAGCAGTGGGGAGAAAGGATTTGGTTATAAAGGTTCCTGTTTCCACAGGATTATTTCAGGATTTCTGTGCCAGGGTGGTGACTTCACATGCCATAATGGCACTGGTGGCAGATCCATCTATAGGGACAAAGTTGATGATGAGGATTTCATCCTGAAGCAGACAGGTCCTGGAATCTTGCCCCTGGCAAATGCTGGACCCAACACAAACAGTTCCCAGTTTTTCGTCTGCACGGCCAAGGCGGAGTGGTTGTCTGGTTGGCATGCGGTCTTTGGCAAGGTGAGAGAGGGCATGAATATTGTGGAAGCGTGGATTGGTTTGGGTCCAGGAACGGCAAGACCAGCAAGAAGATCACCATTGCTGACTCTGGACAAACCTAATACATTTGACCTGTGTGTTATCTTAACTACCAGACCATTTCTTCTGTAGCTCGGGAGGGCACCCCTTCACCCTCACCTGCTCGAAATAGCCTATAATCGTTGTGCTCTCGCTGCAGGTCTATGGTTCCATATTATCCTTATTCCCCTCCAATAGCTGGATTGCAGAGTTGAGTTCATGATTATAAAGTAAAAACTAAACAAACAAACAGAAGGATGTTCAGTTTCCAGGAATAATTTTGGGAGTGGTGTTTATACCAAGAAAAATAACAAAAGCCTAAATGTCCAACAAGGAACTGGTTTGATAAAATGTGAGCACAATAAAAAGTTATTTATATTTAAAATACATATGCACCAAGAAATAATATTGGACAGATTCTGGGCGAGCTTTGTCTGGATTCATTTTGCTTATCTCTACTTACTAAAGTTTCTACAGTAAACATATATTACTTTTGAGAAAAGAACCCTTCATTCCTAAAATCATTCAGGGAGTGGTCCACAGTCTTTGAAGGAAAATCCCCAAGCATAGGAGAAAACCATTGTTCCTGTGGGTGGACAGAGGAGTCATTCTGTGGTGAACACTGGAGAATGGTTGTGCAGGCAATTAGTCAAAGGGTTGGGCCAGGTGAGACAGACAGTAACCACAGGCTAAAAATATGATAGGGAGGCCATAACTCCCACTCTGTGTTTGGGAAATGTAAGTACATGGTGTCTACTTGGTCTAGCTACCAAATACGATTTTTATAAATATCAACTACATATCTGTTTTTCCATTCCTAAAAATGAAAGTGATGAAAGGCTTTTCCATTGAGCATTGGTCTTTTATCAGGGTTTTTGTAGGCACGGCTTGAAATGTCCTCATTTTACTTTTCTGAGATGAGAGGGAGGGTTAACAACTGGTTTCTAGGACATGGTCTGGCCTGGTTTGTGGAAATGATTCAACGCATCTTACGTAAAGAAACTCCTCCAGGGTAGTACAAATGGTTCTCCCTCTCAACACCAAATATTTTTTATGTTTGTTCTTTGTTGCTGTAGGTGTTTTTTTTTAATTGTTGTAGCTAAAGAAGACTGTCTGACCTTTTTGAAGCTGGATTTTTTGTTAATTCCTGGAATTGATTAAGCAATCAATTCTCTTTCTTTCATACACACACACACACACACACACACACACACCACATATAACCACATTTTTCTACTCTACATCAGTTAAAAATAACAAACTACAGCTACATGAGACAACACGGGTGAATCTTACAAATAAGGAGAACGAAAGCCATCAACACTGTCCCGTCCCCCAGTTTTGATGACACCATTCTGTATGTACTCTTAACTAATACAGCTCAGTTCTTAAAGACAGAGGGATGGTGAGTCCCTTTATGCAACATTTCACACACTAGTTTTTATAGGAGCAACGCTATCGTTCCCCCAGAAGGGCTGTTTCCAGGTCTGTAGCCACAAGTTGCATCCTATAAGCAAGACCCTGTGTCAAACATTTCACTTGCTAATTCTCACCACCCCACCTCTGTTCCATGTGTATAAATATCATTAATGTATACACAGGCTCAGGGCCAGTTGTAACGGCCGCTGTCATCTCAGATGTAGATTGTACCCACAGGGTTTGAAAACAAAACCAAGGTAGCCAGGTTGGAATCTCATGAAATACCGAGCTCCATATTGTTTAAGACAACCCCTTGGCTAAAGGAGAAGTTCTAAAACTACACTCAGCTCTCCTGGTAACCTCTGACACCTAGGTTAAAATTTCCCCCTTTTAAGCCTTTATTTAAATTACTTCTTTAAAGGGTGCCTGGATGGCTCAGTCCTTATGCTTCTGCCTTCCGCTCAGGTCATGATCTCAGGGTCCTGGGGTTGAGTCCCGTCTTGGTCTTCCTAGCTCAGCGGAGATCTGCTTCTCCCTCTCCTTCTGCCTCTGCCCCTTCCCCCCTACTTGTAATCACACTCTCTCTCTTTGTCTCTCTCTCAAATAAATAAATAAAATCTTAAAAAAATATCTTGGTCTTCCTAGCTCAGCGGGGAGTCTGCTTCTCCCTCTCCTTCTGCCTCTGCCCCTTCCCCCCTACTTGTAATCACACTCTCTCTCTTTGTCTCTCTCTCAAATAAATAAATAAAATCTTAAAAAAATAATAATTACTTTTTTACATGTAGTAAAATGCACACAAAAATGTATAGCTCATTGAATTTTTGCGTGTCTATTCACATGTAACCACCATCTAGATCAAGACATAGGACTTCCTCAGGGCGCCTGGGTGGCTCAGTTGTTAAGTGTCCGCCTTCGTCTCAGGGCGTGATCCCAGGGTCCTGGAATCGAGCCCCACATCGGGCTCCTCCACTGGAAGCCTGCTTCTTCCTCTCCCACTCTCCCTGCTTGTGTTCCCTCTCTCTCTGGCTGTCTCTATCTCTGTCAAATAAATAAATAAAATCTTAAAAAAAAAAAAAAGACATAGGACTTCCAGGGCTCCAACAACTCTCTCATATCCTCTCCCAGGCAGTACGTACCCTACCGCTGTTACACACCGAGTGACTACAGTTCTGATTTCTATCACCATAGATTAGTTTTGTCTGTTCTTGAACTTTATATAAATTGATTATTAAAGCATGCTCTCTTTGTGTCTGGTTTTTCTCACAAAACATTATGTTGTTGAATGCTGGCTCCCAAAATATCACCAGAACAATCTGTTGCAGAATACCAAGCTGAATGTATTGCTTACTGCCATCAGGGAGAATAACCACCTTGAATGCGCTTTCACTGGAGGGGGAAGGAAAAAGTTAAATTTGAGATTTTGATTCTGGTTTTGGTGAGTCTTTCAATGTGAAGATTTGAATAGGATTTGTAGGACTTACATCGTTTAGGACTGTGGGGAAAGCAGGGCAAGGATTTTGAGGTGAAAGTTTCCCAGACTCTTGGGGTGTAAACTGTTGATGTTCTCTATTGAGGAGGTGATGGGTCTTTCAGGAAGTTCTATAATGAACAATAAAGTGCTTTGTCTGGGCAAGAGTACCCTGGAATAGTAAGTAAACTGTGCTAATAAAGACTAAGGAATAATAAAATCGTGGTAAAAGTAGACAGTAAGCTGTAGGGCAGTTTACAGTTTGAGTCCTCAGGGTCCAAGTGGGGGGTTGGAGGGTAGATGGTTTCCATTTGCAGTGATTTTGCTATTCGTCTCTGTTGTCTTCTGTAGCGGTAGTCTGTTCTTGTCCTTCGCTGTATAATGTTCCATTATTTGAAAAGAATATAGTTTATTTACTCATTGATTCTATTAGTGGATATTTGGGTTGTTTTCGGTTTTTGTATCTTTGGAAATACATTGCTACGATCATTCTTGTACATGTTTTTTTGGTGCATGTAAGAACACACTTGGGATACCTGGTCGGCTCAGTGGGGAGAGCATGTGATCCTGATTTCAGGATCGTGAGTTCAAGACCTGCATTAGGTCTGGACCCTATTTAAAAAAAAAAAAAAAGTGTTGGTTTGCTTTTGCCTCGTTAAGGAATCAAACTGCCAGTGGAGATGCTTTTGTTGGGCTTTAGTTAGCATTGCAAGGAGCCCAGAGATTCCCCCTGGCCTACCATCCCCAAGGCTTGGCTCATCTCTTTTCACCCAGGGGACTGTCAGTCACTCACTGGCTCAGTATTTCTGGACTGACCACTATGTGCCCTGCCCTGCACAAGGTGCTGAGGACACAGCTGTAAACAAGATTTTACGAGTTCCACAAGGCAGAGGCCTTGACTCTGTTGCTCACCATGGTATCCCCAGCTCCTAGAACAATGCCCAACCGACAGCAGGTACTCAATGATTGGGGTCAGCAAATCTGGTCTGCTGCCAGTTTTTGTAAATAAAATTTTATGGAAACACAGCCATGCTCATTTGTTGACATATTGTCTATGGTTTCCTTCCTGCTACAGTGGCAGAATGGGCAGTTGTGAAAGCAAACATCTGTTCCACAAGACCTAAAATATTTACTATCTAGGCCTTTACTGAAAGAGTTTGCTGAGCTCTAGTCTAGCTGGCCATTTGCCTAGCTAAAAGTTGATACTTCCATTACAATACAAGAGGAGAAGAATGGGTATTTTTGTTATTTTTAAGCTTATCATAGAAATTTAAAAAAAAATCTTAATAAATAGGGAAAAAATGCACCTGATTTGCCTACCACCCGGCTAGGAGAATGGATACAAGGGGATCTATTAGTTTCCTAGGGCTGCTGTAACTAAGTACCCAAACTGGGGAGCTCAGAACAACAGAAACTTACTTCACAGTTCTAGAGGCCAGAAGTCCAACATGGAGGTGTCAGCAGGGCCATGCTCCCACGGGAGGTGCTAGGGAAGGATCTCTTTCAGGCCTCCCCCTAGCTCCTGGAAGTCTCAGGTGTTCCTCAGCTTGTAAAAGGACATCCTCTCCCTGTGTCTCTTTGCATAGGCTTCTCTCAGTGCATATCCATCTCTGTGTCCAAATTTCCCATTTTTAGAAGGGCACTGGTTGAATTGCATTAGGGCCCACCCTAATAACCTCATTTTAACTTGACTGCCTCTGTAAAAACCATATTTCCAAGTAAGGTCACATTCTGAGGTACTAGGTATTGGGACTTCAACATATCTTTTTTGAGGGAACACAATTCAACCCGTAACAGAGGAAGAGATAGCGGTCTCTGTCTGGGATTTCATCAGTATCTTCTGAACTAAACAGGTGCCCTGCGAGGCCTCTTTGAAAATGTCTGGGAAATATTGCACACAAATCTTCCTGAAGAGTCACCACACCCATTGACATTCCATAAGCTCTGAGAAGTCTTGTTGTAAAACCTGTTTAACTCAAAACTTCCCAAATTATTTAACTCTCAGGGCCTAGGGCTACAGCTTTGGAAAGAAAGTAAATAGTAGATAAGAAGAAAAGCACAAATCTGGGACATGATAAACTTGAGAAGTGACAGTAGAGGACAGAGGTCAGAGGAGATTTTCTTTCTTTCCTTTTTTTTTTTTTTAAAGATTTTATTTATTTATTTGTCAGAGAGAGAGAGCGTGAGCAGGGGGAGTGGCAGGCAGAGGGAATTATGGGCTTTCCACTGAACGAGGAGCCTGATGCCTGACTCAATCCCAGGACCCTGGAACGATGACCTAAGCTGAAGACAGACGCTTAACTGACTGAGCCACCCAGGCGTCCCCAGAGGAGATTTTCAATGATGACCAGGAACTTGGGAGGAAAGAAAACATTTCTCAATATAATTAGCTGCTGTCTGTTCAACGGAGAGCAGCTCTGCTGTGCTTTATCTGTGTTTGCTGTTCCTGAATAAGTGTGCAGGGTTACCACCCTTCTGGATCTTGCTCCGATTCTCTGGGAGAATATTGTGTGCCCTTCAAGGGCCCCAGCTCCCTAGGTTTTGTGGGGAGTCCTGATTTCCAATGTCACAATTTTGGAGAAGAATCTTTCTACTGTAGCTGTCTTGGTCTCCAAGTGGAAGACCTCTCTGAGTGGGAGAGACAGCAGAATTTCAGAGATATAAATAACTTAATTATAAGGCATTTCATCCCTCCATAATTTAGGGTCAAGCAAGATCTCCCACCAGCTCCATTTCTGAGTCCCAATATGTTTATCATGGAGTGTGCTTGTATGCGAGTGTGGACAGTGGTGTGTATAGAAAGATGGAGAAGCAACTTCCCTCTGCATTTTCACACGCATCCTCTTGTGCATGGGTGTAGAGATATAGGGAGCAAGGACATGCCATTGACATGAGGCAGGCAAAGCTTGAGGTTGGAAAGAGACAGAAATGAAATGACATATTAGTAACAAGTTTCTGCAAAGGCAAGTTGGATGATTCAGGCTTTAGCACCCCTGGCTAGAGGGTCAGGGTGCCCTGTGAGTCAGGTAACCTATGAGCAATAAGGCGTTTCTTTGGCCCAGGGAAGCGTCACACTAGAGGCAATGGTGAGTCTCATCTTGTATAATCAGAGAAGTATTCATGTTTACATCTTCAGGGCTCCCATATGCAGATGAGGACATCAGGGTCTGATAGTTTGTAGATGTGCCAGATGAGAGAGAACAACGTCCAGGTATAGAGAGAAAGTATGAGCAGGGCTCCAGAGACTCCCTTGACCTTCTTTGAGCCTCACACTTTTCTTGGCTCCACACCTTGTATTCTCCCATCACCCCTACTTCCGAGGGTAAAGCAAACTAAACTAAATGGCTTCCATGGATCGGAAGTGGGTGGTTCTATTTGTCTTTTTGAAGATTCCTTCTTTTTGCTTTGGAAGTCATTCCAATTGGACTCTTATTTGGACTTTTATCAAATAATAAGCATATCTGAGTAACTAAAGATCCACAGAAATTTGAGTAGCTGAAGAACCATACAAAAAGAGTGCTGGGTTTCACCAAGGAACCCTGGATGTGGGTTACAGCTGTTAATCTTCGGCAAATCAGTTTTTCTCTCTGAGTCTCAATTTCCTATTTTTGTAAAATGGAGATGCTAATGTCATCTCTCACTGCCTATCAGGATTAGGATGGTCAAATTAGAGCCTATATGAAATCATTATAAGCTTTAAGTTTTGTGTCAGATGACTGTTATTTTGTCCATGAATAAAGAGATTAGAATAGTATTCCATTCTGTTATCACTCTCATTAATTCTTGCCTCATTGTTCTCTTCCTCACCCAAGTCCTGAGCTCTGGGGTTCAGTAGCCACCCAACATGTGAGGAATTTTGCATATAATTTCTTCTTTCAACCCTTAGGACCAGAGCCCAACTCTGGCTGCATGTTAAAATCACTTGGTAACTATACCCCAATATCTCTCATGAACATAGGTGTAAGCTTCCTCAACAATATATTAGCAAATCAAAAAAAGAATTATATATCACGGCTAAGTGGAATTTATCTCATGAATGCAAGGGTGGTTCAACATTTAAAAATCAATTAATGTGGTCTACCACATACAGACTAAAAAAGAAAAAAAAATCACATACTCATATCAATAGATGGACAAAATCCAACACCCATTCATGATTTAAAAAAAAAACTCTTATCAAACTAGGAATAGAGGGAATTTCCTCACCTTGATAAAGAATATCTACAAAAATCAATAGCTAACATTTTACTTAAGTGAATAACTAGTCCTGCTAAAATCAAGAACAAAGCAAGGATGTCCCCTGTCACCACTTTTTTTGAATATCATACAGGAAGTCTTAGCTAATGTAATAAAACCAGAAAATGATATAAAAAGTATACAGATTGGGAAAGAAAAAATAAGCTGTTTTTGTTCACAGATGACGTGATTGTATATGCAGGAAATCTGAAAGAATCAACGACAACCAAAAAGACCCTCCTAGAACTAATAAATGACTATAGTAAAGTTGCTCACTGATCTGTAGCAAGAAGGGCAAGTTTCTGGAGCATGTGCTCCAAATTCGTTAGTCTTGCATCCATGGCCGACACCAGTAATCATTCCCAAACTCTTCCCAGTGAGCCCAGACATGGCCTCAGGATCCTTCTCAGCCCAGCAAGAGGGCATCAGTAATTGACCAGAGGGGCCAGAGGAATCCCTTTTGGCATCTCTGCTTTATAGATTTACTTCACCGTCAAACCAGGGTCGGCTGTATTGGATCTGCCTCCCCCTATTCCTTTCTCCAACTCCATGACTTGAAAAGTCTGCCATTTTCATAGGCGAGCTCTCCCACAGACTCTGAACAGACTCTGTGGCAGCTGTTGAGGCGTTAGGACAAAGCCGTACCTTCATACAGAGCTTCTAGTCTTTAGATCTCAAGGACTTTCTGCAAACATTAACTCATTTATTTGAAAAGTCTGGTGCTATGAGGACTAATGAGATAATGTTGATGAAACACTCGGTGTTCCCAAGATGAAAGACAGCAGGCTATTCATGGAAAAGGCATTTTTAGAGGCTACTGAAAACTCTCACAGGCATTGGCTGCCTTTTTCGCTTCCTATGAATATTTTTTAAGGCCAGGAGACGAGGCCACAACGCCATTCTTTAGAGAACGCTTGCTGATGTGGGAGGAATGACGGTGAGAACAGCTTGGTAGAACTCCATCCAGCATGTGTCGCTTTCTAGTTTGATTATCGTAAGCAAGTTTCTTAATGTCTTTCAGCTTCTCTCCCCTCCTATTTCCGGTGGGAATGATAATGCCTGGCTCGGATAATGTATGTGAGAACAGACACTTGATGTCAGCTGTTCTAGAGATGGGGCCAGCTTGGCTGATTTGAAAGGGCCACAAATGCACTATATCTGCACTTTAGTAAGAGGCAGTGTAGAGGACGGTGCTGATTAAGAACCCAGAGAGGAGCCTTCCTTTGGCTAACAGGAGAATTAGGAGAACTCACATCTTTTTAAAATTTCCCTTATTGATCAATACTGAAAAACGAGATCCACACTGAGTCCACAGTGGCTTTAGAAGTCAGGTTATGTCCATTCAGACCACTGACCTCTCTATTCAAAACATATCAACTGGTTACTCCACATGGAGCTGAAGAACGGGGATGAAAAAGATAGCGTTCATTTCCCCTTTGTGTGAGAAGAAACCCTTGCTACAAAATACAGGTAACACATTTCATCAATTCTAAGATGCACACTTTTGTC
This sequence comes from Ailuropoda melanoleuca, assembly GCF_002007445.2. Taxonomy (NCBI): domain Eukaryota; kingdom Metazoa; phylum Chordata; class Mammalia; order Carnivora; family Ursidae; genus Ailuropoda; species Ailuropoda melanoleuca. The sequence goes on from NC_048223.1 coordinate 964,115, forward strand.
TCACTGTAACATACCTGAAATTGGAGCGTATCTTACAACTGAAGGCATATCACCGTTTAAATAACAGTATTTCTTTCCTTTCTTAATGGTTCACAGAACACCTTGCAGTTAATGACATCTCAGAGTCAGTGAAATACAGCAATAACTGTCTCTCGGGGCTGTTTGAGGGTTAAAGGGGGGTAAATTGGGGAAAGGCACCTGTATTATTTTCTACTGTGTAACGGATTACCCCAAAACTTAGCAGCCTAAAGCAATAAACTTCCCCCCCGCCCTCATAGTTTCTGCAGCCAGGAATCCAGCAGCAGTTTAACTCATGTTCTAGGTCAAGGTTGCTCATGAGGCTGCAAAGTGAACTGAGTCCACCGTCATCTGAGGCTCGACTGGGTATGGAGGATCCACTTCCCAGATCACTCATGGGGCTGTTGGCTGGAGGCTTGAGTCCCCGCAATGTAGCCCTCTCTGTTGAGCGGATTATGACAAGGCATCTGACTGATCCTTGTCAGTGATTGCGTGTGTGTGTGTGTGTGTGTGTGTGTGTGTGTGTGTAAGTGTGTGTGACCGAGGGAGACAGAGAGAAGGCCCAAGATGGAAAGATGGAAGCTGCCAGCTTTTATACCTAATATTGGAAGTTACATACTGTCTCCTCTGCCATATTGGTCACACAGACCAACACTGGGGCTAGATAGGAGGGCAAGGATCACCAGATGCCATCTTGGAGACTGACTCCTATAGCACCCAACACATTGAGCGATGGAAAGAAAGTCAGAAATAAACATTAGTTTTCCTCCCTGTGTAGCACTCTTCTTTCTACCGAACGTAAATTCTGTTGGAAGAAATTGAGTCTTCCTTTAGGTTTATACCACCACCAAACTCATACTTTCAGCAGTCTAGATAGAGCGGCAGATGCAATGAGGGTGGAAGGATGCTGAAGAGAAGATTCTGTGTTTGACTACTCGGTATGGCTGGGGATGGAGAGCTTTTCTTCTGGCTTCTGTGCAAAATGGAGACTCAGGATTTCACTAATCTCTCTTTTGAAAGAAATGCATCCAAATTCTAGAGACCATTTACCCAAGAGAACTCAGCCACCTTTATGTGACCTTTACAGAGCAGTGGTTTGGCACCAGATGATGGTCTAAATAGAAGAGCTCACAGGACCTTAGACCAAGGCTCTTTTGTTTGGGTGAAGGACACTGGCTAAGCAGATCATCATCTGCCAGCAGAGTGAAAAGAATAAACAGATGATTGTAAAATTCTGGAACCATCAAACCCTGATTTCCAAGGTATTATGGGATGTAAGAAGCTTAGTTATTCAAGGTGAATTGAGAGGAGCCCTGGATATAGCCCCACATACCCTAAGTCTGGTTCTGAAAGTGTGGTCCTGGTCCAGCATCATCACTTGGGAACTGATTTGAAATGCAAATTCTCAGTCCTCACTTAAGGTCCACCGAATCAGCCTACATGGGAATGGAGCTCAGCGAGCCATCTGTGTTTTAATAAACCCTCCAGGTGATTCCTATGCTTACTCAAGTTTGAGCACCATTGCCCTGAGAAGTTTGAGGACCCCGTTCATTGTAAAATCCTTTCCTTTGATTACGACATATCCCAATAGTCATAGCCCCCCATCTCCCGTCCACACACACATACAAAGCAAAACTAAATTATAGTGTTTGGGGATGTCCTCGGATGATAACACTATGAAGAAAAGTAAGAAAATGACCAGTGTAAAGTCAGGATAGCCGTTACTTACGGTGAAAAGGGAGGGAGCCATGGGTTGTGTAGGAAAGGGCACGTGGAGGCCTTCTGGGATAGGAGTGTTGCCCATTTGAAGGAGTGTGGGAATGCCCACTATGCGTCCAGCATGGGTTTGAGGAAGGCAGACAATGCGAATATGATGGCTGGGGATTTGACACATCCATATCCCTGCTCCCAGCACACAGTGGTGCAGTGGTGAAGCTATTCTTTTCATTAAAATAGAGTCTCAAACAAATGAAACCCAGCGTTAGTATATTGTGACAAAATATAGGGTGTTTTCCAACACCAGCAACCAATTTTCCAATACTCTGGACACCAACTAGGTGTCCAAAAATTCAATTTAATTTTGATACTAAGTACCTGGAGTTAGTATCAGATTCCACAGATTTAAGAGTTCAGTCCCATAAGACTGCCCCCACTTCAGACTCTAGTCTCAAGTCCTGGGCCATTCGTACTTCAGGAATTCTCATTCCCCAACCCTCCACTCCTGGGATCATAGAACTATGAGCCATAGAATGGCTCATAGAACTCAGGGAAACTCTTATGTTTGTCAGTTTATTATTAGGATATAACTCAGGAAAGCCAGCTGGAAAAGATATACAGGACAAGGTATGGGGGGTGGGAACACAAAACTTCCATGCCCTCTCTGGGCACCCCACCCTCCTAGCACCTTAATGTTCACCAACCTGGAGACTCATCAAGTCTGTTGTTCAAGAGTTTTTATAAAGTTTAATCTGCAGCCTCCCTTCTACTTCCTAAAGGTCAGTGAGTGGGGCTAAAATTTCCCACCCTCTAATCACTTGGTCTTTTCCATGACAGCCCCATCCTGATGCTGTGTAGAGACCTCATCCTAAGCGACCTCATTCCCATAAACTCAGGTGTGGTAGAAAGAGGCTCATTATAAATAATAAAAGACATGCCTATCACTCATGAAATTCCAAGGGTTTTAGAAGACCTGTGCCTGGAATCAGGGACAAAGACCAAATATATTTCTTATCATACCACACAGGAAAAAAAAAAATAAAAGGATCCAAGAGGGTCAATATGTCAGAAAGAACTTTCCCAGTTAGATGTGACAGAAACTCAACTCTGATGCCAATGAGTTCAAGGGACTCCAGATCTCCAGCAGTATTGCCTACACCCTTGTTCTCTTAGTCTCAGTCTGTCTCCTATTCCTCTGCATGCCCTGGTGTGTTGGTCTCATTTCTCTTATTGCAGATGAGCTTCTGCTGTATGGCAGTGTGTGAGCAGAATACATTGAGTGAAATAATCCCTTACTTAAATGATCTATCATCTTAGATTAGTGAACCCAGAGGAATGAGAGCTTGTCTATCCCAATGTCCATAAATAAACTCCAGGGATGCACCCTAATTGCCTTGCTTGGGTCACAAGACCAATATGCCATGGTCCCCAAGTTGGGATTTTGACTGTCTGGGCATAGGCCATGTGTTTACACCAGTGGGTAGTTAGGGATGGCTGGGATGGACCAAACACACCAAGACCGCATGGAATGCTACAGGACAGTTCCCCAAGGAAAGAAAAAAGGGATTCTAGGTGGCCAAACAATAATACATGGCTGCTATTATCACCAAACCAAATGAAAGTTCATTCACCCCATCTGTAGCAACCCAATAAAAAAACTGACACAGAGTTTTTGCAGGGAAGAAAGATTGGCTATTTTTTATTATGGCAGCACCCACAAGAATGGGGAGTTAATGTTCAAAAGTCCTGAACTCCCTGATGACTTGCAAGTGAGAGTTTTTAAGGGCAAAATTTGGGGGAGGAGTCCCCTGAGAAAGTGAATGTTTTAATTAGAGGCCCATGTGGAAATGCTACCAGGGGTCTCCTGAGAAGGTGGCTCCATTGATTGGAGGCGCACAAGGTCATGCTGGCAGATGTTACTTAATGTCTGGTCCCCTGGAGGTCTATTCCATGAGAAGAGACTTGGAATCTGAAAAATATCTTTGTTCTATACGTTAGAAATTTCATTAGGTGCATCTAGTGATTATATCTTTAGGGTAGTGCTGATTAACTACTTGTAAGCTCATGGGGTTGCATTCCTATACGTTCCTTTGGATGATAAGCAAGCATTCCTATCTCCTGAGCCTAGACCTACGTGTTTCCTGGCTGGTCCAACCATGCCTGGGATGATATGACCTGATAACATGGATGCTGGCTTCACTATAAGTAGATTTGATGGGAACCCCACATCTCTACTTTGCACCCAACATGGAGAGAGGGACATGGAAAGTAGAGAGCAGAGTGAGGTGGATCCAAAGACAGGCTGACGTTTGAATTCAGCAGTTCTTGGAGAAAGACGTATGTTCCGTGGTGGGAGCAGATACTGAGGAGTCTCCCTTAACAATCCACTTTGACTCAATCCTGTCTCCCATCTAGCTGCTGGGTAATTCCTTGGCCTTTCCAGCCTGGTAGTCTCTCCAGAAATGGAGGTGCAGGGTAGTGTTGCAGAAAAAAGGCTGCCCTAGGAGGCAGGGCTCTCAGTCCCAGATATGTCCCTGACTTGATGAAGTTCACTCCTTTCTCAATGGACATGACCTTAGACCAGACCGTATATAAGCAGATTATGGTAAAAACATGCACAGGGCTGGAAGTGCGGAGAATTGGAAAGATAAAACACCCCCGAGGGGGTTGGATATATGTATCACAAAGGTATTATATTATAGATCTGTAATTTCCTTGAAAAATAAAAATGATAGAATGAAAATATATTTGGTATTATTTTATCTTAGCCCTATAAGTTAATCTTCTCTTGTACTTCT
>NC_048223.1:1268762-1425665 GCF_002007445.2 Ailuropoda melanoleuca
TTCCCTCGTTTCAGAAGATCTACTCCCTGCAATCTCAGACCTGCTCTTGCAGAGGAGAGGGGGAAGAGACTCCCCTGGCGCTGAGGGTCTGCTGAGGGTCTGCAAAGAGCTCAGGGCTCTTTGCCACATTGTCAAGTGTCTGATAGTAAGTCCCTGCTGAGAGAGCCACTTCTTAGAGTGGACCCTTCTTCTCTGATATAATTAGCTTTCTTCTTTATTCAAAAGATCCATCAACATTAATTTTAGAAAAAGCTGCTTTTGCACATTAACTACTAGTTCTTGGGATAGTTTGTTGTTAAAAAAAAAATGGATTATTTATTATTTCAGAGACTGGCCTGAAATGGAAACATACCTCCTAATTCATTTGATCAAATTTCTCCAAAGGATGTGGGGCCCTAAATCCACGAGTAGTCAGAGCCTTTCTACGTATACATGTGGCTGCAGAGCTGCTTCTATGTTATGGAAAACGGATGCTAACTTCGCCAGTGTTCTACTCTTTGGCCTTGCAAATACCACTCTGATGTGCAGCCTTACAGGGAATGAGAATCTGGAGACAGAGATTAATCATTTAATTTTCTATCTTTTTTTTAATGCTTCCCAAGAGAATGAGCCAAAGTACCAGGTTTATTCCTCCAATTTCTATGGAAACAATGCTTGGTCCTCCTGTTAGCTCCTGCAGTTAAGTTTACTTAGATTTAAAGAGAGTTGTTAAAGGTTTTGATTTGTTTAATAATAGTCTCTTGAATTCTTGAATAATCATGGTTCATCTGTCATACTCTAATTTAGACACAAGAAAGTGAGATAAAGGCAGGTGTATAAAAATGCCTCCTAGCTCAATCTTATGCACTTATAGAAGAAAAATGCATATGCACACAAAGACACACAACAGTCTTTCCAACAAGAGCACAAATGAAAATGTTTGCTGCATATCACTCATTGCTGTCTTCCAGGCACAAGGAATGAAAGCAACTAGATCCCGGAGAAGAGCAGCCCCTAGAAGTTACTAACAGCTTATCAAATATAAAGATAACAGATACCTACCATCAAAACTGCCTTGCTCAGAAGCAAGGTGCAACAGCCGATTGTACGTTTCAACTGAAGGCTGATAAACAAAGACTCCAGAATTGAAGCAGTCAGGCCACCCTGGGTCTGGTGCCGCCGACAATTCTTCTCTCTCAAAAAGATCATCAATGTTTGCTAGGACCTAATTCAAAGGGGGGTGGGGTGGGAGGGAAAGTGTTACAGAAATGTTCTGCCCCAGCATATTCTTAAGTTCTCCTTAAATTATCCAACACAAAAGATACAATCTGCCGCTGATCCTAACCATTCAGATGACAGCTGTAAGGTAGCCTGGGCTTACTCTCCTTCGTCACCTGATGCTTTCAATGAGTGGTTTTATCTGAACTTGACTGTCAAGTCTTGAGAGCATTCCTCAAATGCCTAACTGGTCTCAGTTACTATATACATCTTTCCCGTCGTCAAAGCCACACTCACCAGAGTATCTGCATCCATGAACACACATTTTGAATACTGTGTAAGTGACCAGCAATGGAGTTTAGTTAACGTGACACCCAACTCAGGCCTCTTCATTAAGGTTAGATGAGCAGAATCGCCACTGTCCAAGACGTCTACTGTGATGACTTCATCAAAGACAGTCTCTAAAACTTTTCTGCCAAAATAAAATCCAGAAAACAGAGCTTAGTGTCTTTCAAATAAGTAACAAGTAACCCACCTAATGTAAAATTGTATTCTTATGAGTCTACCCATCAAGGACCAGAGCAATTGCTTACTTTGGTATAGTACAATCTCTTAAATGGATGGTCTTAATTTACTTCAGGCCAAACTATCAATTTGCATGTGCAGCTAAATTCACTAATAAAAATTGCTTTGGTGAGGTTGAAGGACTCGTGTTAAACATTATTATAGCAGAACTTTTCTATTTTTTATTGTATCACTGAATACCTGCAAATTACAGAAACCACCTGTTGAAATGTGACTCCCATTTGGAAAGAGCACATCTTTACAACAACCTATGTATTTAACAATAATATTTCATTAGAATTGATTCTTGCTGATTACTGCATGCTTTTACAAATGATGCTAAGTGCATATAACACCTGCAATGAAGCCCATAACTGTCATTTTTGCTAAAGCAGTTGACAGAGACCTACGTGTCCCAAAGGAAGTTAAAGGACTCAGTTATTCGGTTGCCAATTTTTAGGATCGAATATAACCAACACTTATAGTATGCTTAGCACTTCTGGCATAATGAGAGACTCACTTTGGTTTGTGAGGTGCAATACTTCTCCAGGCCCAAAATTAACTCAAGGTTTATTTTAGAAAGCAATCTTGAGGTGGGTTAATGGGGGTATATTTAGGTAAAACCCTAAGCTCACCGTACGGGAACACATATGATAAAGACATCATCACTGAAAGTTTATAATGTGAAACATACAGAACAAAGCTGGTATTACATTATCGGTCTCCAAGCTGTAGAAAAAGATGTTCCAATTCACACAGTAAACATGATCATTTTGAAAATAAATGGTCAGTGGAGCCATTCACCACAGTAAAGGGGGATCTAAGACTACATCTGTCTTCTTGCACACATCCTCACTAAATAGACTACAAATTAGCATGTACACATTGGGAAACAGTCTTTTTAGCATTTTCCTAAATTATCCTTTATAAACAAGGTTATTAGTATGTGAGAAATCTCTATCTATATATAGCAACCTTTTCAGAGGTCCTTGGCATGTGCTCACAGTTCTTGTAAAAAGTTGCAGAAAGGGCATTTTCAGTTTCTAAGAGGGGTAGGAAAACACAAACACCACACAGAGCTGCTAGTGTGCCCAGATATTTTTGTAATATTAGGATCTAGGTAGTTTAATACCAACAAATCAAAGTGAACTAACCTGATCAACAAGGAGTTTGTGTCCTCCCCCCACGCCCAGGGTGCTCTCTTAGCACAATCCCTAGTTCAGAAAGCCCTGGCAAATATTGTAGTCTATTAAATGATAAAGATCTTTAGGTTACAAATGCCAGCTGACAGTGGAGAAAACTACTTTCAGTCACCTGAGTTTTCCCTGATTGGAAAAAGGAAACAAAGTAGCCCCTGCCACATTTTGGGAAAGGAATGCAAGTGAAGTGTGACCACATAAAAGGAATGCCTGGACTGAAACGTTCTCTCGGGTCATCCTAGAGCGCTTGCTTACAGGAGAGTCCTTCTCACAGCTGGAACCAGTAAGAGCTGGGTCAGAACAGCACCTCCAGAAGGGAGCTCAGCTGGAACAGCTCCCAAGAGCTGGGAAGAGGTTTCAGATCCAGATATCCTTCACTCAGCAGTTCTGATCTTTCTCCACCTAGTGCTCAACCCCTGGAAAGTGTATGGCCTCAATGCCCAGTGATACCAGAAACGGGATAAGGATGTCAGAACCCCACCAAATGACAGACAGGCAGGGAAGTCCTCACCTCATGGAGTCTGAGACCTGCGGGGTGGCAAGCACGGCCAGCTTCCTGGTGGTCCTGTGCTGTTTCAGAGACGAGCCCAGGACCAAAGCTCCTTTGGCATAGGCATCGTTTGTGGTCAGTGTCACAAAGGCCTGATCTTAATACAAAGAGAAAGAAAAAAAACCACACTCATTATAATATCCTACCTGGAAACACCTACTCCAGGACCCTTTTCAGCGACCAATTCGGCAAAATTAGCTCCTCTGAGATCAATCTGCTCTATCAATAAAGGAGCAGCCTCTCTGGGAGTGGAGGAAGAACCCAAGTGCCCACTTTAAGAATGATTCAAGACCATTTTGAAGCAGAAACATCTTTGGCAGTCTCCAACAGGTGGATTAAGCTTTAAAAATTAAACCCAATTTAGAGTCTGAACACGCAAAATTCTCAGACTAAAGAGTAGCTTAACACCAGAAGGTGGACCTCAGGCAATTAACAGGTGGCAATGAAGAAGTACTCTTTGTGTCCTGTAAGTATTTTCAGCCAAGCACAAATCCAACTAATGACCTCAACCGAGAACATCTGAAAGCAGAGGCCAGATTCTTCATTCTGATGCTTAGGCTTCTGCCAAACCTCAGGCTTTATACATCGTTTCCTCAACCTGGAGCAAAGGCACCCACTCCACCCACCACATCTCAACAGTCACTTTGAGTGTCTGCTCAAGTATCACCTTGATAGACAGGCTTTCCCTCTTTAGTGCTTCTATCTAAACAGCAGCCAATCAGTGTTAATTGGATTTAGGGACCACTTCAAAAATAGTAACAAACCTGCCTCCTCTTTCTTGGAGAAGCAAGCAGTACCCCCTACCCTGTACCCTGGGTCCCCTCAACACACACACATAGCACACTCACTAATCACTCAGTTGCTGGAAGGGAAGGCAAACACACGGATTATTCTTCTTACTGAACAAGCCACACCCTCCCAAGAGCACCAGCCCTGCCTCAAGGATTTCTCCAGTTCTTCCCTGGAATGAGTCTGAGGTCCACGCTATCTCTGAGGGGGATTTTAGCAAGGCAGTGGGCATCCAAATGTTCAGGATGCTTAAGATCAAACACTGGCAGGGGTCACTTGGGGGCACTGTTGCCCAACCAAGGAGTTGGGACATTTTGTCATGAAGTCACGCTCTTTCTCATTTTCCCTTTGCCGGTTTTCCAATGTGGAGGCTGGAGACAGCGTGAATTGCATTGAGAAGCCAGAGAAAGATGTAGGCTGTCAAGGGGGCTAGCACACGTGCCAGCCTCTGACCAGAGGGCATCTTCACACCCTGCTGGACTCTCTTCCTGAACAAGATCGCTATTAAGCTGTAGAAAGACTGGTGTTCCCCACTCCTCAAGGGCCGCCGGCTTCCCAGCTAGTCACATTCTAGGAGAGCTCAGAAAAGGGCCACCTGTCATTTGACAAGCCGATGAGTCTCTGCCTTTACTTGTTCCCTCAACCCATCATAAGATGGAAACATTTCAGTCTGCCCCAAGAGTATTTAATCTGGGGGAAAAGAACTAATGTTTTAACTCAAAAAAGGTCCAGATTCCAGGGGAACCCGGATAAAAGTTTAGTAAGGTAAAGAGGACGCAAGGATTTCAGGAAGCAAGGATATGGATGCTATCCAAGATGAAGTAGGGACTGGACAAATGCTTAGGAACATGAGCTGGAACACCTAGCAAACATTACAAGTGAACAGGAAAGACCAATGACAGCTGGGTAAAACAGAACAACTCCGGGTACAGCCGCAGTCTTTCCGCAGTTCAACTGATCTCTCAACCGCGCTATTAGCCTCAACAACATCGGAAGGACCAGTTACCTCCGCACTTCCCTTTCTCGGGGCAGATTCGACCCCTGTAACAAGTGAGCCGGCGCACGCCCACCGCAGGCGGCCCGCTCCCCTGGGGCGCTCGCCCAGCTCTAGCTTTCTGCAACCCCGCTCCCAAGGCCTAAAAATAGTCTCGGCGTGGCGGCCAGCGCCCCGGCGGCCGAGAGAAGGGCCGGGCCAGGGCCGCCGGCGCCCCGGCCTCGAGGCCGGCCCTTCCAGGTGTTCCCTCTTGCGGGAGGCGGGGGCGGCCGCCGAGCGATCCCGCCGCGCTCCAGGGCGCAGGACAGGCGCCCCCGGGAACCGGCTCCCCGCCCCCACCCGGCCCCGCCGCAGCTGCTCCGCCCGCCCTTCACGGTGAGAGCAGGAGGAAGGGCACGGAGACGGAAGCAGGAACGGGGGCTTCGGCAGAGGGCCCAGGCGCCGCCAGGCTGCCCCCCACGACAGGGTCCCGGGTTCCCGGCCGCAGCTCCGGCGCCGGGGGCGGCGGGGCAGCGGCTGACGCAGGAAGCGGCACGCCCGACTGCAGCCAGCCTGCAACTTTGCGGCGGTCCTCGTCCTGCCAGGAACTCCCCCGAGGCTGCGAGGCGGGGAGGCGGCGGAGCCGCGGACGGCAGCGCGGGGCGAGGAGCCGGAGGTCCGGGGGGCGGTGGGCGGCGCGGCGCGTACCTGTCATGGTGCTGCCGGGGGGCGCGGCCGCCGCAGCCGCAGGTTGCTGGCTGGGAGAAGCCGGGTGCCGGGAGGGAGCGCGGCCAGGGAGGAGGCGCGGCGGGAGCCCAGCGTGGGCCCGGAGCGCTCTTATACCGGCCGTCACGTGGCCGCGCACGCTCCCGGCGCCCGGCGGCATCCTCCCCGCCGAGCGGCCGGCGGGGGTGGCCGACCCCCGTCCCCTCCCAGCCCTCCAGCCCCGGGGCTGGGCTCCTGTCCAGCCCCCGAGGGGCGCCTGGCCGGGACCTCGCACCTCCGCATCTCCCCTAAACCGGGGATTTGGAACAGAACTTCGGGGTCGAGCGTGGCATCAGCAGGGCAAACTCCCGAAGAAGAGCCAATAGTTAGAGAACCCTAAAAAACAAAAACCCCAGATCACTCTAGTGACAATAATTCACTTGAACTGTTTGAAATAAAGTTTAAATTTCACTCTTTTCACCTAGAATTACAGATCAGCCTCTGGAAACAGTTTTCAGTATTCTCACAATGGTCTTGTGGCTTTGACTGAAAAATGAAATGAATCTGCACTATATTATTTAGATTCTTGGAGCCCTCTGCATCCATTAGACAGGGTTTCACTGATTCCTTACACCAGCTCCATGAAGTAGGTGTTCTAGCCTCATTTTACAGATGAAGAAACTGAATTACAGAAAGGTGAAATTTCTTGCCTGTGGTCATACCATCAAGTGGAGAAGGTAGGCAGTTTGGTTGATAGAACTAACCTTCCTACCAGTAAGGCCATGACATCTCTGCCACGTTGGTGCCCTGAAAAGGTTAACAAATTATGGTAACTGTGGTTGGGTAATACAGTTGTTTAGGTTAATCTGTTTCACAAATCATGAAAAGGTGAATTTGTCATTTTGCTAGGAAGTTGAGAAATAGCTCTGTATTGTGATCACACCCTTCTCTCCCCATCCCCTCCACCCAGCCCAAACATACCAGGAAAGGAACAGGTAGTTCAATTCTCTGCAAACAACAGTTGCTCAGTAAATGCTGAATGGAAGCCAAATAGGAAATTGACAACATCAGTTCAAAAAATGAAATAGATGCGTAAGAATAAGTGTTTTATTGCAAAGGTGGGATTGCTATTCTTAAATCAACTATCTCGGTTTCCTCAAGTGTGGGCCTGGACCACCTATGTTAAAATTGCTTCGGGCACTTGTTAAAATGTTAATTTTTGGTCCTAAGTCCAGACCTCCCGAATCAAAATCTTAAGGATGGAGCCCAAGAGTCAGCATTTTAATTATCATTCTCCAGGCAACTCTCTTGATCCCTTCCCCTTCCCCCCACCCCTTCATGGCATGGAGATCACTGATTCACTTGGGAATACCTCCTGGTTACTTGGCTTTATAAACTTCCTTTGTAGGAAGTAGAAATGTGGGGGCAAACGTACAATGGAGGGGTTTTCATGTATTCAAACCCTGTGGGTTTAGGAGAGGTGATGCTCTTTAAGGGATATGAAGGGTGTGCTTGAATTGTACCTACCTGGGAGAGGGAAAACAGTGGTGCTCCAGGTCTAAACTGCTTCTTTCCATACTGATAAGTGGGTGAAAGAATAAAGTTTCCATCTTTCACTCAGGAACCCTCCTGCCCTTGATGATTCTTTACCAACTGCTGCTTCACAGCAAAGTGTCCAGGCTGGGCTTTCACAAAGGGTGATGCTGGGCCCAAAAGGGCAAAGCCAGGAGGAAGATCTGGGGGCAACTAGAACAGTAGGGAGAAGTTCCTTAGGAACAAGCTCCTCTCTGCTCCATCCTCTAGGATGTTTAAGTAAGAGTGGTCACCACAGCCTTCTTTCCTGTGTTTTGTGCACATTTACAGTAAGAGAACGTTTATAGCTTTCACCACCTTAATCAAATAGGGACATTTTAAGGTTGCTACAACATTGTCTCAATTGAGATTACTAATAGTGACGCACTGCCCAGTTTTCCTGAGGCTGTTTTATATTGAGTTTCAGTGAGGTATGAGAGCAAGGCCTCTCAAACTTGAATGTGCACACAAATTGTCTGGGAAATCTTGTAAAAATGCAGATTCCGACTCAGTAGTTTGGAGTGGATCTCCCTGGCGATGTCCAGGTTGTGGACCAATTTTGCATAGCAAAGTGACTGAACCTTCTGGATTGAACATTCTATCAGGATTTAGACGTAGTGGAAAGACATACAATGTTGTAGTGGGACAGATGTTTGAGAATTTCATTTATTAAATTTTTTCCAGTGAAATTTGTGTAGCAGAATTTCTAAATCCTAAAAGAAAGATTTAAATAAGTTTAAAACAGAAAAGCTACTCAGGTACTACCAACTTAGTATTATCATGACTATTAACCATTTAAACCTATGCTAAATGTGTATATTTAGCATGGTTGGTCCAAAATTCATTTTTAGTTGGCTTTGGAATGCATTATGTAATTTTTTGGCAGGATACTTACCTTCCTAATTATGTTTTGTTTAAGATAATGCTGAAATCAGTTTGCATTCCCTTGAGCACACATACTAATTGATGGTGGGAGCCACTGACCTAGAAATATATTCCAGAGCAGAGGGCAACCTGCTGGCCTAAGACAAACGGTTCCCACGGACAGGCCATGAAATAGATATATCACATCTGCCCAGACACAGGAACTAACTAGTTAACTAAATACTTAAAATGTTGCCCTTAATTGGTAACACACCAAATCTGTACCTGGAATTGTTGCCAGTGATCACAACCCTGTCTAATTCCAATTGAAAGCTTATTCAAAAAATATTATCTTTGGAGGCCCAAAGTTGTTCATTCTTCACTTGAAAGCTGGACTCCACAAGTTGCAAGGGCCTGTTGACTTGTCACAATGCCTTTAAAAAAACTCGAACAGCTTTCTTAAGATGTAATTCACATATAATAAAATTCAGCCATTTAAAGTATATAATTAGATGGTTTTGAGTGTATCACAGAATTGCACAAATATCATCACAATCTAGCTTTAGAACATTTCATCACCCAAAAGAAAACTATACCCATAAGCAGTCACTCCTCTTTCTCTCTTTCCCTCAGCCCTCAGCAGCTACTAATCTTTCTGTCTCTATAGATTTGTCTAGAAGGATTTGCCTGTATGTGGTCTTTTGTAACTGGCTTCTTTCATTTACTACCATAATGTTTTCATGGTTCTTCCATGTTAGGGCATGTATCGGCGTTTCAGTCATTTTATTGCCAAATAATATTTCATTATATATGACATTTTAGTTACCATTTCATGAATAAACATGTTGATGAACATTTGGGTAGTTTCCATTTTTATTTATTTATTTAAATTATTTATTTAAATTCAATTTAATTAACATAATACTGTATATTAGTTTCAGAGGTAGAATTCAGTGATTTCATCAGTTGCTTACAACGCCCAGTGCTCATTACATCAAGTTCCCTCCTTAATGCCCATCCCGCAGTTACCCCATCACCCCACCCTCTTCTCTTCCAGCAACCCTCAGTTTGTTCCATACAGTAAGAGTCTCTCGTGGTTTGCCTCCCTTTCTGTTTTCCTCTTATTTTATTTTTCCTTCCCTTCCCCTGTGTTTTGTTTCTTAAATTCCATGTATGAGTGAAATCACATGGTATTTGTCTTTCTCTGACTGACTTATTTTGCTTAGCATAATACCATCTAGTTCCATCCACGTCATTGCCAATGGTAAGATTCCACTCTTTTTGATGGCTGAGTAGTATTCCATTGTAGATATATACCACATCTTCTTAATCCATTCATCTGTCGATAGACATCTGGGATTTTTTCATATTTTGGCAATTGTGCAATAAACACTGGGGTACATGTGCTCCTTTGAATCATTATGTTTGTATCCTTTGGATAAATACCTAGTAGGGCAATTGCTGGATCATAGGGTAGCTCTATTTTTAACTTTTTGAGGAACATCCATACTGTTTTCCAGAGTGGCTGCACCAGTTTGCATTCCCACCAACAGGCATCTGATTTTCATATCTAGTAGATACTCTAAATTTATATTCTTGACTAAAATAGGGTTATCATTGACCTTTATACAAGGAACAATATTGTTTTGTTCCATCACAAGACAACCTTTACAAACTTCACTTTGGCATTATCATTAGTGATAGCTGTCACTTACCTGATGCAAGGCTTCTTATTCATATTAAATCATTTAACCTTACCAACAATCAAATGAAGTGGGTTGTCTCTAATCCCCACTATTGATGGGAGACACAGAGCTTACCCAACACTATACAGCTAGTAATTTGTGGAGGTGCTTCCCAGTCTGTACAATAACCAGCGCTTGGTTATGTGTGCAGGTTGTGTATATACAAAAGCTGCGAAAGGAGATGTGTGCAGTCTCCGGCCACCTTTTCCCTGCAGCCACCATGGTTCCCTGCGTAAAGTGGCATTATGTTCTCAGCTTTTTCTGTGGATCTAAGGATGCCACAGAGAACTCACTGTGGCTTTTCCAATGTGCTGTGGATGATATTTGCTGTGTCACACAATTTCTTCTTTCAGGGGATCCACAGGAAAATTTTCACCCTAGTCTTAGTATCAGAAAGAATGTTGCATCTCCTTAACCCTTAGTTTTTTTCTTTATCCTATAGGCATTTTGAATCTTATACCTGCTTCCCTCTTTTTCAGTCCACTGAGAAGCTTATGGCAAAATCGGCAGCTACTTCCAGTCGTTCTTCAGCCTCTCCACCCTGCCTCCACTTGCATTACTTACCCTCATTCTCATGCTTGCCTGATTTATGAAGTTGCGTGAGAGCCTTTGGAAGTGGGGGAGGCATGTGGAATTAATTAGTAAATAATTAAGTGATCGGAGGTTTCTAGTGGGAGTAGAGCACAGAAAATGAAATTTCAGCTCAATTTGGGTGACTCTGGAGGTTTTTGTGGTGGTTTGTCAGTAAAATGAAAATTTCGTAAATTAGAGAGGCAGGGTTACGGACCCAGACATGGGAATAACCTTCTGTAATTAGCTTAAGATTAGTTAAAAAGACAAAGTAATTGAATGATCTTTCAATCTTACTTTATTATTTATTCTACCAGTAACACGATAACAACATGTTGGTGATCAAAAAGCAAAAATAAAGTTGTCCAGGATCTCTAACCTTGAACACTTCAAATATATATATCACCTTTCAAACTTGAGTTACCATATTTGTTACCTTTCAGTTTGTGGGTTAAATCATTTAAATTAGTGAGTTATAAGACTAAAAATTAAGAGAATCTCTTAGTTATCTGTTCTTTAAAATCAGCTTTATTGTAGCATAATTTATATACAATAAAATTTACTTTTTAAAAGTGTACAATTCAGGGGTGCCTGGGTGGCGCAGTCCTTAAGCGTCTGCCTTCGGCTCAGGGCGTGATCCCGGCGATCTGGGATCGAGCCCTACATCAGGCTCCTCTGCTGGAAGCCTGTTTCTTCCTCTCCCACCCCTCCCCCGCTTGTGTTCCCTCTCTCGCTGGCTGTCTCTCTCTCTCTCTGTCAAATAAATAAATAATAAAAAAATAAAAGTGTACAAGTCAATGAGCTTTGACAAATTTATACTATCATATAACCATCATCAACACAATCCCCCCCCCCAAATTTCCCTCTAGTGCCTTTGTGGTTAATCCCATCCCCCGACCCTGGTCCCTGGCCAACACAGCTCAGATTTCTGAGCATATAGATTTGCCTTTTGTAGAATGTCATGCAAATGCAATCCTACGGTCTGCAGTCTTTTGTGTCTGGCCTCCTTTCGCAGGAGGCTTCTGAGGTTTATTCATGTTGCTGAGTATCAGCGGTTCATTCCATTTTACTGCTGAGCGGAATTCTTTCGCATGCATACACCAACATGTATTTATCCATTCACCAGCAGATGGACATTTGAGTTGCTTCTGCTTTGGGTTTTATGAATAAAGCTTCCATGAATATTCAAGTGCTAAGAGCAGGATTCCTGGATTGTATGGTATGGTATATTTAAGTTTCTGAGAATGGCAGTTGACTTCCAAAGTTCACTGCAAAAACTGCATGAGATCACTAAGTTATTGTTTTTATATAAAATTGGTTATGTCCTAAGATGATCTGATGTCCATTCATAGTAGGCTGATAGAGAAGGGGACAAAAGTCCCCACATGTATTACTGACGAATGACTTCCCTTGAGCATGCCAATGCCATATGCTTCTAACTGCCCAGCATGTGTACGCTCAGTTTGAGAAGGATTAGAAAAGATGACCCCAAGATTCATTACGATCCAGAGTTTTAGTGATCTGTGTACTGCAAGCTTTTACCTGAAGAGAGAACACCACTGTCACCAAACCTCTAGGGCCCAATATATATTATAGAAAATACTCTCTCGTGGATTGTATCACCTGAGCTTCAAAGCAGCCTATCAGGTCATCTAGCTGGTTACAGGATATTTTCACAAGGCCACTGGTACTCTAGCAATAATTTTATTCTTTTTTTTTTTTTAAAGAATTCAACTTCCGGCTTAACAGCAAGACTAAAGGCTGTCACAGGTGACCCTGCAGAGCCCTGAGCCCTCTTACATTACTGAACTACAGCCAGTCCCTCAGGATCTCTGAGCCCGATCCCAGCCCTGAACCTCCAAAGTGAGTGTGAGGTTGAGGGATGTCTGTTGATCACAATGTTTGGAAACAAAAAAGTGTTTTTGTTTTTCTTTTCCGCCAGGTGAAAATGGCTTTCTTTGGTTCATGCAGAATTACTTTCCCTGTATTACAGATGATATAACTGAAACTCCGAGAAGTTAGAAAATTGCTCAAGGTCATTTGACGAGAGAGTGGTGTGTCTCGGTCTTCTTAAACTGCTCTGCCTCCCTGGAATTTGAGTGGGAATCAGAGTATTCCTCAGAATTTGGGACCTCGGAAACACTCATTGCCAACTCTGGTAGTCAGTATGTCAATAATCTCTCCCCATCTGCTTCTGCTTTTGAAACAGAGGAGATGGAGGAATGAATGAGGCATTGGATTTTTGAAGAAGAATCTCTAAGAAGAGAAAAAGGGGCAGAAAGTAGGAGAGAGATGAATGTTGGAAGCAGCCTGAGAGAGGTTCTAGCCCACAAGCAGGCAGAGAAGGAGTCAGAGTTCAAGTGAAAAAGAGCCAAGAAGGCTCCAAGGTCCTGAAAAAGCTGCAGTCAAAGGACATATGTCACTTCACTCTTACTAATTCCTAAGCAGCTTCTCAAATGGATCCTATTGCTTACCCTCATTCCAGGGAGAGGTCATCGGAACAAAGGCTTAATGATTTCTTGGAGTGTCCGGAACTCCTAAAATATCTTTACCTGTCTGAAATTCCTTTTACAGAGGACAAAATATTTCATCTATAATTAGAAAGAAAAAATAAGTTCCAGTTGAAGAAGATACATTTATTTGGAGAGCTAGTTTTATGAGGCACAGTAAGGAATAGGCACTGCATACACAATCTCATTTAATCTTTTGGACAGCCCTGTGCCGGAAATATTATTTGCTCCATTTTGCACACAAAATGATGAGACTGAGAGGTTAAGAAACCGTTTACCTTCAATGTGTGAATATGCCTTTCATGAGCCAGTAAATAGGTTCTGTGTCCAGGGGTATTTTTGTCATACATGAATACGGTTTGTGGGTGCAGCTTTGCTTGAAATGATTACTGAAGATTTTTGAAAACAAACTTCTTTTTTTAAAAAACGAACCAAACTTTATTAAGATAAAGCAACATATTTTCAGAAGATCCATTCGTTGATGTATCACTGTTTTGCACACAGAACAACTATAGTAACATATAATTCTTAGAACCATGAATACCTAGTGCTTTCGTGGTCATTTATAAATGAAAGAGGTGTTTATGTAGAAATAGAAATTTACTCAGTCCTGGTACTTAAATTTTTTAAGGAATATTTAAGGTTTTTTCCCAAATACGTATTTTAAGCATTTTAAAAATTATTTTTGAAGATTTTGTTTATTTATTTGAGAAAGAGACAGAGAGAGTGACAAAGATAGCACGCACGCGAGAGAGAGAGAGAGAGAGAGAACGCCAGAGAGGGGAGAAGAAGGAGAAGCAGGGGGCCTGAGAAGAGAGGGGCTGCATCCCAGCACCCTGGGATCAGGACCTGAGTCTTAACCAAATGAGCCACCCAGGTGCCCCTTAAGTATTTTTTTAAAGTAAGGTGAGAAGAGACTTTTTATCATTCCACATGAATCAATGTAGCCCTTGAGCTTTAAAATACTTCCTCACTTCTGTTTTGTGTTACATGGCTCTTAGACATATGCTTCTGGCTGTTTTCACTTTTGCTTCTGATGAAGTTTGAAGTTCTTTATTTTTGCATTTTTGCTTTGTTTTATTTGGGTTTGGGTATTTTTGGTGTGATAACTGGATAAATCTTTGGTTCCCAAAGTATTTCAGGTTTTGTTCTGTTGGATGATTGAGATAATTTTTTATTTGGACTTAAATAGCTTTAAAAATGTCCTAAAGTAGCCACCACGTTAAATGTCATTGGCAAGTATTGAGGAATTATCATCTGCTAACCTCTATATTCCAGAAACAGGTTTGCAGTCAATAGCTTAAGGGCTGGTGGGTAAGCTGAATCTGTGCAGTGTGGACTGACCTTGAGCTGAAGATTTTTCACTGCCAGTTTGCATCAGGAAAATCCCTCCAGCAGCCCGGGATCTTCCTTGAATACTACAGAGCTGAAAGCTGTGGCCAGAATTTGATACCCCACCCTTCTATGCCAAACAGGGTGCTCCAGCCCAAACAGTTTGGTCATGGTACATCATTGGGATGCACCCAGCTTCTGGCCTGGCCAAAAGCTTAAGAGCAGTGATAGCATCTAACCTTGCGAGGCCTATCCAAAAATCAGCATGTGAACTCTTTGGCAGGTTCTGTCAGTGTCAGCTGAGGGCAGCCCTTTCTGGAAGCAAGAGGGTTCTCCCAAAGGAAAACGAGGCGGAGCTGCCTGCCACCTGCTACAATCAAATTCAAGAAAGTCTGTGACCACTGTATGTGAATCTCATAAAGGCATGTCTGTAAGAAAGGTACTAATCACCTGAGGGACAAGCAGAACAGTTTTTATGAAACATACCGGTTACAGGAATTTGACAGATCTCCTGCACAAATCGGTTTTTTTTCTTTTCTTTTTTTTCAAGATTTTATTTATTTATTTTTCAGAGGGGGAGAGAGAGAGCACAAGCAGGGGGAGCTGCAAGCAGTGGGAGAAGCAGGCTCCCCACTGATCAGGGAGCCCGATGTGGGACTCGATCCCACCACCCTGAGATCATGCCCGGAGCCAGAGGCAGGTGCTTAACCAACTGAGCCACCCAGGCACTTCACACATCAGTTCTGAAAGAAATAGCATTTGTCCAGAAAAGGTTTTGTTTGTTTGTTTGTTTGTTTGTTTGTTTGTTTGTTTGTTGTTTTTTTGAGGTCAGGAGAAAAATTCCCTAAAGGTCCAGAAGCCCTGCGACTAGCGGTTCCCGAAGAACGTGCTTGCTGCCGAGGACGGCCAGTGTTGCCGCGCGCCCAGAACAAAGCACGGTGCGCACCCGGCCTGCAGGGCCGCTGAGATTGGAGGCTTAAACGTGAAGACCTTAAACGGTAGGTAAATAATCAAGCCTGATGGCTGATGTTTAAGGTTAAGTTTGAATAAGAGAAAAAATGGTGGAGGGTCACACAGGAGTCCACATTCTTTTAAGATTTGATTTTTCTCTTTTGGAGATTTCATAAGGTTTTCTTTATACTTCTATTGGTTTCAAGAAGATTGAAAATTGGGTCCAAATTTTTAGGGCTAGAATAAATAGACCATTGTGTGATGGTGTCAGTTAAAAAAAATTTATAAAAAGAGTTAACTGTTTGAGGCAGTATTTCAATACCGAGGTTTTGTTTTGTTTTGTTTTTTGGTTTTCAGCTAAAAGTTGAAAGAGAACAGACCATTTTCATATATTTTAAATTATGTTATTTAATTTTTTGAAAAGTAATTTTTTAATGGTTCAAAAATAAGTATAAAAAGGTCAATGGTGAAAAGCCTTCCTCCAACTCCTGTCCTGCTCTCCATAGATAACAATTTTGTGCATAAGAAAAATGAATATATAGGTAATCCCTTCCCCAATTATATGTAAAGGGAACATCCTATATATCTTGTTATGTGGTATCTTATTATTATTTTTTAATTAGCAAATTTTATTTTTTAGAGCGGTTGTAGGGCCATAGCAAAACTGAACAGAAAGTAGAGTTCCCATATACCCCCTGTCCTCACAGACCCACAACCTCCCCCCACCAACATCCCACACCACGGTGCCACATTTGTTACAACCAGGGAACCTTACACAGACACATCATGATCCTCCGAAGTCCCCAGTTTCCATTAGTGCCCGTGCTGCGCATTCTGTGGGCGTGGACGTATGTGTAACGACAAGTGTCCAGCATGGCAGAATCGTACAGAGCAGCGCCAGTGCTCTGAAGTTCCTCTGCGTCTGCCTATTCGTCTCTCCTTCCTCCTAACTCTGGCAGCCACTAATCTTTCAGATTGGCTTCTTTCGTTCAGTAATATGCTTTTAAGATTCCTTCATGTCATTCCGTGGCTCGATAGCTCATTTCCTTTGCGCGCTGCATAATATGCCATTGTGTACCACAGAGTACTTGTCCATTCATCTCCTGAGGGACGTCTTGGTGCTTCCAAGTTTTGGCAGTTATGAATAAAGCTGCTGTAAGCATCCATGTGCCAGTTTTTGTGTGGACATAAGTTTTCAGTTCCGTTGGGTAAATGCCAAAGAGCATAACTCCTGGGTCATGTTACCATATGCTTAGTTTCGTAGAAATCATCAAACTGTTTTCCAAAGTGTAGGTACCATTTTGCATCCCCGCTACAAATGTTGTCTATATGCTCACCAGCATTTGTTGTCAGTGTTTTAAATTTTGGCCATTCTACTAGATGGGTAATGGTATCTCATTATTGTTTTAATTTACATTTCCTTGATGACCTAGGATGTGGAACATCTTTCCATATGCTTATTTGCCATCTGTATATCTTCTTTGGTGAGGGATCTGTTAAGGCCATTGCCCTATTTATTAATTGGATTGTTTGTTTTCTTATTGTTTACTTTCAAATGTTCTTTGTATATTTTGGATAACAGTCTTTTTTCAAATATGTCTTTCCCAAATATTTTCTTCCAGTCTGTGACTTGTCTTTTCATTCTCTTGACAGTGTCTTTCACAGAGCAGAAATGTTTAATTTTAATGAAGTCCAGCTTATCAATTCTTTCTTTCACAAACTGTGCTTTGGTGTTGTGTTTAAAAAGTTATTACCAGGGGTGCCTGGGTGGCTCAGTTGGTTAAGTGTCTGCCTTCAGGTCAGGTCATGATCTCAGGGTCTTGAGATCGAGCCCCACATCAGGCTCCCTGCTCAGCAGGGAGTCTGCTTCTCCCTCTCCCTCTGCCTGTCTCCCCCAGCTTGTGTTCTCTTTCTCTGTGACATAAATAAATAAAATATTAAAATAATAATAAAAATAAAAAGTTATTCCCAAACCCAAGATCATCCAAATTTTCTCCTATGTTATCTTCTAGGAATTTTATAGTTTGCTGTTTTACATTTAGGTCCGTGATCCATTTTAAGTTAATGTTTGAGAAAACTGTAAAGTTTGTGTCTAGAATAATTGTTTTGCATGTGGATGCCCAGTTGACCTGGCACCGATTGTGGCAAAGACGAATTTTTTCCATTGTAGGGCCTTTGTCCCTTTGTCAAAGATAAATGGATTTTATTTGGGTGGGTCTATTCCTGGACTCTTCTATTCCATTGATCTACTAGTCTATACTTATGCAATACCACACTGTCTTGATTATTGTAACTTAATAGTAAATCTTGAAGTCAGGTGGTGTCAATCTTGCAACTTTGTTCTTCTTTAATCTTGAGTTTGTTATCTGGATCTTTTGCTTTTCCATATGAACTTTATAACCAGTTTGCCAACATCCACAAAAGAACTTTCTGGGATTTTGAGTGGTATTGTATTGAATCTATAAATCAGTTTCGAGGAATTGACATCTTGACAATACTGAATCTTCTTACCCATGAACATGGAATATCTCTCCATTTATTTAGTTCTTTGATATCTTCCACCAGAGTTTTGTTTGCCTCATATAAATCTTGTACATACTTTGTTAGATTTATACTTAAGTATTTCATTTTGGGGGATGCAGAAGTAAACAGCTATGTGTTTTAAGCAAATTCCCCTTGTTCATTGATGTATATAGGAATGTATATTAACCTTGTGCCCTGCAGCTTTGTTATAATTGCTTATTAGTTCCAGGAGTGTTTCTTCTTGTCAATTTTTCAAATTTTCTACATAGATAATCATGTCCTCTGTAAATAAAGATAGTTTTATTTCTTTATTCCCAATCTATATACCTTTATTTCCTTTTACTGTCTTATTGCATTAGCTAGGATTTCCAGTGCAAAGTTGAAAAGCACTGGTAAGAGGGGACAGCTTTGCTTTCTTCCTGATTTTGGTGGGAAAGCTTCAAGTTTCTCACCACTAAGCATGATGTTAGATTGTTGTTGTTGTTTTTTATAATGGTTCGTTATCAAGTTGAGGAAGTTCTCTATTCCTAGTTTGCTGAGGGTACCTTGTTTTTTTTTTTAAACAATAAAGTTTGGAGACCTTTCTATTATGAACATTAAGAGCTGCCTTATTATCATTATTATTACCTACAGCTGCATGGATATTGCATGGATATGCTATTAACTGGATCTTTGTTGATGGGTATTAGGTTATTTCCACATCTTTTGTTCGCACCAATAATGGTGCAGTGGCTATCTATATAAGTAAACCATTCTACACATTTAAAAATTCCTAAAAGTTGAAATAAAAGCATGTATATGCATCTGTTACTTTTATGACTAAATTTTACTCTATAGAGATTATACAAATTTATGCTTATATCAGGAATATAGGAAATATTTGAAAAGTTGTATTTCAGTGTGGTTTTGATTTTGTGAAGTTGAGCATATCTTCTCTCCTTATTTTATTTTATTTTTTAATTAAAAAAATTTTAAAGATCTTATTATTTATTTGAGAGAGAGAGCTCAAGCATGGGGTGGGGGGTGGTGGGACAGAAGGAGAAGGAGAAGCAGACTCCCTGCTGAGCAGGGAACCCTACATGGGGCTTGATCCCAGGACCTTGAGATCACAACCTGAGCTGAAGGCAGACACTTAACCAACTGAGCCACCCAGCCTTTCTTCTTCTATCTCTTTTTAAATTTATAATCATTTCTATTTCTTTTTCTTTCTATATCCTTTGCCCATTTGCTTTTTTTTTTTAATTGGACTATAGGCCTTTTTCTTAGTGAAGTGTTGTAGCTCTTTACATATTATGGAGATTATCCATTTGTCTGATATGAATTACGATTGTGTGTATATAGAGAGACTATTTTAACACAGAGTGGATTCTCTGTTCCAGGAGTGTTCAAACATATGATCACTTGGTAGGACTATATAGCAGGTATTCTTGGATTAGATCTCTGGACCATATGATTTTTTTAAAAAGATCTATTTATTTACCTGAAAGAAGGAGAACATGAGCAGGGGGAAGGGCAGAGGAAAGAGAGAATCCTCAAGTAGATTCCCCATTAAGCAAAGAGCCCAATGTGGGGCTCGATCCCAGGACCCTGGAATCATGACCTGAGCAGAAATCCAGAATCAATCACTTAACCGACGAGCCACCTACCTACCACCCCAGAAACATGTGATTTTTAAAGTACGTTCCCATTCTCAACTTTTATGATTCACTGGTCACAATTACCCTATTTAGACTAGAAAACCTAGGTTTGGTTAACTATGTACTCTCCACATAAAACAGTTTGCTTTCACATGGTCTACTCAGCATCTCCTTAGAAGACCGGGCCTGAATGCTTGGCAATCACACATTCGTCAAGTATCCAGTGACCCGCATCTTTGCACCATTTTCCTTAGGAAGAAGGAAGCAGCTGTAGCCTATCACCTTGGAGTACTTTGGCCAGCAGCCTGGCATCTTGGGAAATTTATCCAGCATGCATTTCAGAGGTATTCAGACACTTTTAGAAGAAAGCAAAGTCTCTAAAGGAAACCGAGAACATTAAAGATTTATGCATCTTGTGTAACTTGACTGTAAGAAACAAAGCCAGTTTCTGCTCAGCACTTAATAATATAAGATGAACTGAAAACTGCAAAGAAACATGTTTAAAGATAATAAATTTGTATAATATTTTTGTCAAATCACTCACAGCACACATTTTACAGGCAGCTTGAAAACATTTTGCAAACTAGAAAGATGAAAGCATTTGATATTTGTTTCCTGGAGGTGGAGGAACTGGAAGAGTCCTAGGTCTTCAGAGTCCCCAGAAGATGATTCTGCATATATTGCACATAGTTACCAACTGCTTGAAATCAGCAAGGCCTCATTTGGGACTTTGGACATGTCAAGAAACAGTATGGGGCTGATTGAAGTGAATGGCAATGAGAGGTCAGCAATTGCTGAGGATTTTTGTTCAAGTGCTATTTTTTTACTTTTCAAGTTTAACAGCAAGACCTCACTAACTTAGAGTACTTAAAGGGAGACATTTTTCTAAAAAGGATGAAGTGAGTTTAGGTAGTTATCAGTTTGGTATTTCATTTTTTTCTCCTTTTTTTGAAAAGTTTCCTTTTCTCAACTCTTTCCTAATTAGCTTCTGATCCCAATAACTCCGCCCCTCTCTTTTTCCCCTTCACATTTTATTCTTCCCTATCTCCAGCAGGTCTAATCAAAGGAATATGTTCTTTACTTTCTTTTTGCTATCTTTCCTTGAGGGCACATCCCTTGTGTTTGTGGACGACCTGACAGTGTTCAAGAAGGATGAGGTCTGGATCTAAATACGGTGGATCTAAACACTTGCTGCAGCAAGTGCACAATTGTGACCACAGCCCTCGACTGGGAGGCAGTGTTAGGAGAGGCCAAGAGTGAGCTTGGTTATTCTGGGCATTTGTCATGGCTGATCTGAAGGCTGATCAGGTCATAGATAGAAGCTGATGCTCTGGGAAACGGTGGACAAGCCAGGCCCTGCTAGGATTCGTGCAAGTCAAGTAACGGTTGGACCCACTACATCTGGCCAGCCATGAAGAACACCCCAAGACATCCCACCTGCTAGGCACCAGGTAGAAACAGTCGATATTCTCCATCAGTGAAAAAATGAGGACGGTGGATGAGGGGGAGGGTACAGAGAGAGGGAGAAAGAAAGAGAGATTCGAAAGCAGAAGCATTTCTTTTCTCACCGAAGTTACAAGACCCCCAGGTTGAATTCACAATAATAACAGGCAGGAGAAAGTTCAAATGGGTAAATCCCATGCATGGCATTAAAAATGGAACTTGAGCATATGCAAACAGCATGTCGACAGCAGATCTGAGGTGAGGGCGAAGCACAGGCTCTGGGGTGAGAAGTAAGCTTGTGCTGAGAAACCATCTGGGAAAACTCTTAGACTAATTTGAATTGAACCAAGCTGAGACCTTAAGCATTTCTTTCCATTGAGATCCAAGCCAGACAATGACACGCGTTGATGTTCAGTTGCGGAGATGCCCATGTGTCCTCGCCTAACAGCTGTCACGGTAAGTCCACGCTGCTCCTGAAAGCTAGATAATTAACTGCCGTTTGCTTTGAAGTCCATGGAAAGCTGCTTCCTACTGTGGTACATTTACAAGTCCTACAACTGCCATGTCAAATGTTCAATGCCTCAACTGCCTCAGTCCCACTAACTCCTTTAGATGTTCAGGTTTCTCAAAGGTATTCAAATCCCCGAAGCTGCTATGTGAGGTCTTTCAAGACAGGTGTTTGAAAAAAATATGATTTATTTTTAAATCATTAGACTATTAAATAAGTTTGCCAAAAATATGACTCTAAGTCATGGATGCTTGTAGTTTATTTTATTTTATTTTATTTTAACTGAGGGAGAGCTGTTTTCAAAGGGGTCAGATTTGGAGGAGTGGATATAGAATTGTTAAGTCTATAGCATTGGCCAGATAGTAGCATCACACAAAGAAACATGAAAAAGAGTATGTTAATGATTTTTTTTAAAAGCTTAATAAGGGGACCAATTTCACTTCTCTCTACTTTAGAAGTTTCAAAATAGGCTTTGGGGGAAAAACATATTTGTAAAAATATCCAGACTTAGGTTCAGAACAAACGTAAGTTTAAACTAGCATATGTATGTGTTGAAGGTAACAGGGGAAAAAGCACAACTGACTGAACAACTTGAGTTCCCCGTGTCCCACGTATATCTCTGGGTCAACAGGACAGTGGATCTTCGTAAAGGACTTTGGTTTCTATGTCTTCATCATTCAAGTGAAAGTGAATGTAGTTTTATTTTGAGCCTGCTGTAAAGGGAAAGTCATTAACATGATATTTTTAAAGATAATGTTTCATAGCATAAATTTGAAATGGATTACTAAGACTCTCGGTGAAATTACTTTAGTTAATTCTCCATACATTGCACTGTAGTAAGAAAAATGCCAGCGTTTTCATACTGAGATTATTTGGTTGGGTTAGCGAAGGGTAATTGCCAGTTTGAGTTTATCTTTGTAGTAAAAATCAAATGTAGACTGCATTGAGACAGAAACCCAGGATTTAACCTGTCTTATGGAAATCATCTGCACTTAGCAAAGCTTCATGGTTATTTTTCTTTTAAATTTATGTTGTTTTGCCTTTAGGGAGTTGATGGAAAGGCACTGTGAGTGTTTTTGTGGACAAAGTTAAAATTGTTTCATTAAATGTTAATGGACTTAATAGTCCAGTTAAAAAGAGCCCATATATTAGCGCGTATTCAGCACTTAATGCTGACATGGCTTATGTGCAGGAATTGCATTTGGGCCCACAGAGCTGAACGTCATATGTGAGCATAGGTTAGTAACGGGTTTTGTTCTTTTGCTATAAGGAAATCACCATTCTGTTTATAAATGACTCTGGTTTTTAACAAAACAGCTATTTCAGATGCAACCAATTGGTTTATTTTGGCCCAAAGAAAGATTTGGACATCTATTTGAACATTAGAAGCACAGCATGGCTCACTGGATTCAACAATTGAACAGAATGTGAGTTATATAAAATTCTATAATACGTCTCAAACTTTCTTTAGCACCTCACTATAAAGTGAGCCAATAATACTATTGGGAGAAATTACTGATTTTCAAGTATTTTGCAAATGTGCAAGAGGTTTCTGTTGATTGGATTTTTGGAAAGGGAACTCTTAGACTATAGTAAAGATGTATCTTTAAAATTGCATTAATTTTTGGCTGATGTAAGAGATTCCAAGTCATGCCATTCCTTCGGATTAGATGAGAATAAATACTTTCTGTAGTTTGAGCAGTTAAAGGTATATTATGTAGAGAGAGCAAGAGATACAGCCACAGCTTAGCTCACATTTCCACATGACCTTCCTTACTCTTGTCTTCAGGAATCACCAAATCATGTGGCTTTGGATGCACTGTTGTTAGCTCTTTTGAAATCAAACAGCACTCATGTTAATGTATCTATAAACATTTGGAAATAGAAATACTTCATTCCACATGTGGTTATGAACCATATCTACACGTAGGCTGAGAACAGATAATACATGAGGGTTTCTATTTCCTCCTCCTGCTTTATAAGATGGTGAGGAATTCAAAGAGATCACAAGATAACATGAAATGAAAGCTTAAAGAACTTTCATTCGTTCATTTGGCAAGGATTTTGAGTACCATTTTCTTTTTCCACCAAAGGAATTTAAAATCTGCACAAAAGTCTATAACTGTCTTCAGCTGCAACAATTCTAGTGTTAGAGGTACGAATTCAGGGGCGCCTGGGTGGCACAGCGGTTAAGCGTCTGCCTTTGGCTCAGGGCGTGATCCCGGCGTTATGGGATCGAGCCCCACATCAGGCTCCTCTGCTATGAGCCTGCTTCTTCCTCTCCCACTCCCCCTTCTTGTGTTCCCCCTCTCACTGGCTATCTCTATCTCTGTCAAATAAATAAATAAAATCTTTAAAAAAAAANAGAAATCCAGAATCAATCACTTAACCGACGAGCCACCTACCTACCACCCCAGAAACATGTGATTTTTAAAGTACGTTCCCATTCTCAACTTTTATGATTCACTGGTCACAATTACCCTATTTAGACTAGAAAACCTAGGTTTGGTTAACTATGTACTCTCCACATAAAACAGTTTGCTTTCACATGGTCTACTCAGCATCTCCTTAGAAGACAGGGCCTGAATGCTTGGCAATCACACATTTGTCAAGTATCCAGTGACCCGCATCTTTGCACCATTTTCCTTAGGAAGAAGGAAGCAGCTGTAGCCTATCACCTTGGAGTACTTTGGCCAGCAGCCTGGCATCTTGGGAATTTATCCAGCATGCATTTCAGAGGTATTCAGACACTTTTAGAAGAAAGCAAAGTCTCTAAAGGAAACCGAGAACATTAAAGATTTATGCATCTTGTGTAACTTGACTGTAAGAAACAAAGCCAGTTTCTGCTCAGCACTTAATAATATAAGATGAACTGAAAACTGCAAAGAAACATGTTTAAAGATAATAAATTTGTATAATATTTTTGTCAAATCACTCACAGCACACATTTTACAGGCAGCTTGAAAACATTTTGCAAACTAGAAAGATGAAAGCATTTGATATTTGTTTCCTGGAGGTGGAGGAACTGGAAGAGTCCTAGGTCTTCAGAGTCCCCAGAAGATGATTCTGCATATATTGCACATAGTTACCAACTGCTTGAAATCAGCAAGGCCTCATTTGGGACTTTGGACATGTCAAGAAACAGTATGGGGCTGATTGAAGTGAATGGCAATGAGAGGTCAGCAATTGCTGAGGATTTTTGTTCAAGTGCTATTTTTTTACTTTTCAAGTTTAACAGCAAGACCTCACTAACTTAGAGTACTTAAAGGGAGACATTTTTCTAAAAAGGATGAAGTGAGTTTAGGTAGTTATCAGTTTGGTATTTCATTTTTTTCTCCTTTTTTTGAAAAGTTTCCTTTTCTCAACTCTTTCCTAATTAGCTTCTGATCCCAATAACTCCGCCCCTCTCTTTTTCCCCTTCACATTTTATTCTTCCCTATCTCCAGCAGGTCTAATCAAAGGAATATGTTCTTTACTTTCTTTTTGCTATCTTTCCTTGAGGGCACATCCCTTGTGTTTGTGGACGACCTGACAGTGTTCAAGAAGGATGAGGTCTGGATCTAAATACGGTGGATCTAAACACTTGCTGCAGCAAGTGCACAATTGTGACCACAGCCCTCGACTGGGAGGCAGTGTTAGGAGAGGCCAAGAGTGAGCTTGGTTATTCTGGGCATTTGTCATGGCTGATCTGAAGGCTGATCAGGTCATAGATAGAAGCTGATGCTCTGGGAAACGGTGGACAAGCCAGGCCCTGCTAGGATTCGTGCAAGTCAAGTAACGGTTGGACCCACTACATCTGGCCAGCCATGAAGAACACCCCAAGACATCCCACCTGCTAGGCACCAGGTAGAAACAGTCGATATTCTCCATCAGTGAAAAAATGAGGACGGTGGATGAGGGGGAGGGTACAGAGAGAGGGAGAAAGAAAGAGAGATTCGAAAGCAGAAGCATTTCTTTTCTCACCGAAGTTACAAGACCCCCAGGTTGAATTCACAATAATAACAGGCAGGAGAAAGTTCAAATGGGTAAATCCCATGCATGGCATTAAAAATGGAACTTGAGCATATGCAAACAGCATGTCGACAGCAGATCTGAGGTGAGGGCGAAGCACAGGCTCTGGGGTGAGAAGTAAGCTTGTGCTGAGAAACCATCTGGGAAAACTCTTAGACTAATTTGAATTGAACCAAGCTGAGACCTTAAGCATTTCTTTCCATTGAGATCCAAGCCAGACAATGACACGCGTTGATGTTCAGTTGCGGAGATGCCCATGTGTCCTCGCCTAACAGCTGTCACGGTAAGTCCACGCTGCTCCTGAAAGCTAGATAATTAACTGCCGTTTGCTTTGAAGTCCATGGAAAGCTGCTTCCTACTGTGGTACATTTACAAGTCCTACAACTGCCATGTCAAATGTTCAATGCCTCAACTGCCTCAGTCCCACTAACTCCTTTAGATGTTCAGGTTTCTCAAAGGTATTCAAATCCCCGAAGCTGCTATGTGAGGTCTTTCAAGACAGGTGTTTGAAAAAAATATGATTTATTTTTAAATCATTAGACTATTAAATAAGTTTGCCAAAAATATGACTCTAAGTCATGGATGCTTGTAGTTTATTTTATTTTATTTTATTTTAACTGAGGGAGAGCTGTTTTCAAAGGGGTCAGATTTGGAGGAGTGGATATAGAATTGTTAAGTCTATAGCATTGGCCAGATAGTAGCATCACACAAAGAAACATGAAAAAGAGTATGTTAATGATTTTTTTTAAAAGCTTAATAAGGGGACCAATTTCACTTCTCTCTACTTTAGAAGTTTCAAAATAGGCTTTGGGGGAAAAACATATTTGTAAAAATATCCAGACTTAGGTTCAGAACAAACGTAAGTTTAAACTAGCATATGTATGTGTTGAAGGTAACAGGGGAAAAAGCACAACTGACTGAACAACTTGAGTTCCCCGTGTCCCACGTATATCTCTGGGTCAACAGGACAGTGGATCTTCGTAAAGGACTTTGGTTTCTATGTCTTCATCATTCAAGTGAAAGTGAATGTAGTTTTATTTTGAGCCTGCTGTAAAGGGAAAGTCATTAACATGATATTTTTAAAGATAATGTTTCATAGCATAAATTTGAAATGGATTACTAAGACTCTCGGTGAAATTACTTTAGTTAATTCTCCATACATTGCACTGTAGTAAGAAAAATGCCAGCGTTTTCATACTGAGATTATTTGGTTGGGTTAGCGAAGGGTAATTGCCAGTTTGAGTTTATCTTTGTAGTAAAAATCAAATGTAGACTGCATTGAGACAGAAACCCAGGATTTAACCTGTCTTATGGAAATCATCTGCACTTAGCAAAGCTTCATGGTTATTTTTCTTTTAAATTTATGTTGTTTTGCCTTTAGGGAGTTGATGGAAAGGCACTGTGAGTGTTTTTGTGGACAAAGTTAAAATTGTTTCATTAAATGTTAATGGACTTAATAGTCCAGTTAAAAAGAGCCCATATATTAGCGCGTATTCAGCACTTAATGCTGACATGGCTTATGTGCAGGAATTGCATTTGGGCCCACAGAGCTGAACGTCATATGTGAGCATAGGTTAGTAACGGGTTTTGTTCTTTTGCTATAAGGAAATCACCATTCTGTTTATAAATGACTCTGGTTTTTAACAAAACAGCTATTTCAGATGCAACCAATTGGTTTATTTTGGCCCAAAGAAAGATTTGGACATCTATTTGAACATTAGAAGCACAGCATGGCTCACTGGATTCAACAATTGAACAGAATGTGAGTTATATAAAATTCTATAATACGTCTCAAACTTTCTTTAGCACCTCACTATAAAGTGAGCCAATAATACTATTGGGAGAAATTACTGATTTTCAAGTATTTTGCAAATGTGCAAGAGGTTTCTGTTGATTGGATTTTTGGAAAGGGAACTCTTAGACTATAGTAAAGATGTATCTTTAAAATTGCATTAATTTTTGGCTGATGTAAGAGATTCCAAGTCGTGCCATTCCTTCGGATTAGATGAGAATAAATACTTTCTGTAGTTTGAGCAGTTAAAGGTATATTATGTAGAGAGAGCAAGAGATACAGCCACAGCTTAGCTCACATTTCCACATGACCTTCCTTACTCTTGTCTTCAGGAATCACCAAATCATGTGGCTTTGGATGCACTGTTGTTAGCTCTTTTGAAATCAAACAGCACTCATGTTAATGTATCTATAAACATTTGGAAATAGAAATACTTCATTCCACATGTGGTTATGAACCATATCTACACGTAGGCTGAGAACAGATAATACATGAGGGTTTCTATTTCCTCCTCCTGCTTTATAAGATGGTGAGGAATTCAAAGAGATCACAAGATAACATGAAATGAAAGCTTAAAGAACTTTCATTCGTTCATTTGGCAAGGATTTTGAGTACCATTTTCTTTTTCCACCAAAGGAATTTAAAATCTGCACAAAAGTCTATAACTGTCTTCAGCTGCAACAATTCTAGTGTTAGAGGTACGAATTCAGGGGCGCCTGGGTGGCACAGCGGTTAAGCGTCTGCCTTTGGCTCAGGGCGTGATCCCGGCGTTATGGGATCGAGCCCCACATCAGGCTCCTCTGCTATGAGCCTGCTTTCCTCTCCCACTCCCCCTTCTTGTGTTCCCCCTCTCACTGGCTATCTCTATCTCTGTCAAATAAATAAATAAAATCTTTAAAAAAAAATTTAAGAGGTACGAATTCATACAAAAGGACTCAGAATAAGCAATATATGCAAAATGATGACAGAGGTGGCAAGACTAGACACACAGAGCTTGAGACCAACCAACATGACCGTGAGGAAACAGCTGTCTGTTTAGTGTCCTCACCAAATGAAGGATGGGCGGATAGCTTACAAGGCTCCTTCTCGCCCTACGACCCTACAGACAACAACAGAAATCACTGCCGATGATTATCCCAGGACAACAGGGGAGACTGGCACTCTGGGTCCTCCCAGTGGCATGACATTTTCTAAAATTCTCCCTTGTTTTTAGTTGCTTCGAATGTATATCATTTATCATTGTATAGTATTTGAGTGCTTTGAAAGTTGCTAGGCACTTGATGAATGCAAGGCGAATTTATTTATTAAAAGACCTATGTCTTCAGGATACCAAACACAATCCATGTCTAAGTTCAAGTTCAAGTCTCCACTTTGAACTTCTTTTAGAGACAAATGGGGGAAATCAGGAAGCTGATAGAAGGAAGACAACATACAATTAAAAATTAGCCAAGGCAAGCCTGCATAGATACTCATCTATCTCTTGAATTTTATACAGTTAAATTACCATTAGGAAATCATGTAAAGCTGTTGCCTTCATGACCAGAGAATGCTTGGTCCTTCAAGAGTTTTTACCTGTTAACTCGGTAGTTTCATCAATATCCAGAACCATAAAGCCAGCCAGATGTGGGAAGACAACAGAATAAAATAATAGCTAACATTTCTTCCTTCCTTTTTCCGGGTGCTTTCCTAAGCTTTTTCCATATAGTGACCCATTTAACCCTCACAGCAATTCTCAGGTAGGTACTGTTATTATTCTTGCTTCATGGATGAGGAGATCAAGGTACAGAGAGGGTCAAATGACTTGCCTAATATAATTTAAATTGTAAATGGCAGGGCTGGGATTTGAACCAATGCAGTCCGTTTTTATGGCTTACGCTGTGTCCACGATCATCTAGCCGCCTCCCAACAGGACTACTGATTTGTCATATTTACAGCGACAGGCACCAGTAACAAAGAGTTTTCATCCAGCATTTAGTCCAAGGACTGCTGGGCTGGAGGCAGGGTCAACTTTATCCCTTAGGCACCAGAGGCCATGGCCTAAGACCCACAATACTTTTAGGGGCCCAAGAAAAGTTTTAAATTTCATTCAAAATCAGAAGCAAAACATGAGTAATAATCCAGCCTGGTTCCTATTTGTCTTTATACTGGCATAGCCGTAATTGATACATTTTTCAGCGTGCCCGGGAGTATCCCAGGTGGGCCTGGACGAAGGGTAGAGCAGAGGCAGACAGGCTGTGGCCCAAGCTGCTGCTCAGAAACCCTTCCCGAGGCTCCGTGTGTGGTCCCTTCCTTTCCCGTGCGGGTCCGTGTCCGGGCAAGCGGCCGCAGAGCCCACCTTTGGCTGAGCCGCTCACGCTCAGACCTTCGGATTCTCTCGGAAGCCCCGCCCCTCCTTTCTGCCTTTGTTACCAGGCGGCTGCTGCGGGCTCTCCCCTCACTCCTCACGTCCCCCCTGCACTGTCCGGAGACCAGCGTGCTGACACGTTTCACTGCGGGCCTGCGGGTGGGTTTGGTCTGGTCTGCATCAAGCCGGAGTTAGGTGTCCGTGTCAGAAAGTGGGGGGTGAGGGGTACTTCACATAAAGATGGGGCTTCTTGGCTTCTTTTGAAAGGTCAGAAGGCTTGGTAGCAGCGGGCCCGCGTTGCAGGGCTCCACGCCGCTGGGGTTCACTGGAGCTGTTGGCTTCAGTCCCGTCTTAGGCCTGCCTGGCCCTGTAAACCTGGAATTTCAACCTTTGCCCTCAGAGATACATGACAGCTTCAAGGATTATCTTTCCTCAAAATTCCTGCAGGTTCAGGGAGAAGGAAGAAAGCTGTGCCAATAAGCCAATAATAAAGGAATTCCAGGCTTTAGCTGATGAGAAGACCTGGAGGGTCCCAGGGCCTCTGCGTCCCGTGTCAGGTAAGGCCTTTGCCTACTGTCACTATGAGCCCGTCTCGTCCGGAGCCTCCCCACAGATGGTGTAGCCACAGCGGCAGGCTCTCCGGGAATACAGGGAGGAGGAAAGGCAACGTTAATGATTTGCCACCGATCCCCTCCCATCCACCTACACACCCGCCCTTCCCGTCAAGGGCTTCATCTTGCTGAAACCAGGTGAAATATGACTTGAGTACAGAATTCTGGCATCTCTTAATTTTAACTTAATTATGATTATTATGATTTTGAAATATAGGACTTCAAAGGCCCTGGCAGGTGCTAACTTCAAAGACCACATATAAAACACTGTCCAGACAGTTCAGCTCCATCCGGCAACGCTCTGCAAGGCCATCAGGCATTCAGAGAGAATACAAAGGTAAATTCTACTTTAATTTCTTGTTGGAAATCCTGCTACTTAAGAATGAGATTTTTACATTTTTTCCATCACAATGCAAGATTTATAAACTTTGCCTATGTTTTTACTGGCACCCATGTGAGCTTTCTGTGTGGGAAAAATATTGCTCTCGTCCAGCCTTTGCCATTGCTATTGAGGACTGAAGGAGTGTATCTTCTCACTTTTATAAAGCTCCTCAGACCTGCTAGCGTTACCTACTAGAAGTCCACATAGGTGTGTACAGTTTTTACATTTGGTTCAATCACACTGATAGCATTTCCCTAGAGAATTTGTAGTTACGTATACTCAATGCTTAACACAAATACGGGAACTATCTGATGACTTAGCTAGTTACCGAATACAGGGGGTGAACAAAATAAAATTTTTGTGATCATGCTGCTGAGCTTACCTTCCTTCATATTACGAAGAAGATGACCTTGCCCTGAATAGCCCCTTTTGTCTGCAGAAAAGGATGGGTTCATTGATAAAATAGGATAATTTTATTTTATTTTTTCTTACCCAATTCAGTGCCTAACAACCCAGAGCTTTTTCTTTGTATTTCTTGTCCACACGTAATATACAATACAGCTTGTACATTCATGGCACTCTAACGATGTAACGAACGTAGAACACATGGTTCCCACCCTGGATGAATTTAGTCTAATTGGGGGCTAGGACTAAAGAAGAAGGCTATGGGCCTTATATACTGCTGTATATTAAGCAGTGAATTGGAGATATATTCATGACTTAGTATACCAGCTGTTCCAGAGAGGAGGCAATCTTTTTCGGGATGGGCTACTCAGAGGAGGCTAAAGTGGGTTGTAGGCCAGGCTTCAAGGCTTGAGGGTGAGGACTCCGAGTACACGGCATGATGGGTGCAGGTCACTGGAGGTGGGAAGGTGGGAACAGAGATACAGAAAGATGGGGTTTAGGCCGGACTTGAGGCAGGAGTGGAGGAGGGGCATGCTAGGGAGCTTCTGCTTTATCCTATAGGTACCGCTAAGCCATTTTATGCAAGGGAGGGAGAGACATGATGAAAGCCATGCTCTAGGAAGATTAACCTAGAAGCTTAGAGTAAAATGATTAGAGCAATAGACGCTGCTGCAGCCTGAGTTTGGAAAGCCAGTTAGAAGGCTCTTCAGTAATCCGGGCATGAAGTGAGTGGAGCCTGAATTCGGGTGAGAGATCAGAGAGAAGCAGGGAGAGGGTGATTTTAGAGAATCGTCCTTTAGAAAAGAAAACCAATTATAGGAAAGGGTGGGAGGAGTAAAAGGCGCCTGTAGTCTCCATGCTGGAGGGGAACAAGACCAGGTACCTACCTGACTTGCTCCCCCACTTTCAGTCCCTATCTTGCCTCTCTGCACATTTATTTTACCTTTGTGGTTTGGAAAATTGGAATTTTCAACCAGTACGCAAAACATGAAAATATTACTCTCCCCCAAAGTTCTTGCAGGTTCACAGAGATTGTTAAACTGTACCCGCATTAGAGAGGCCTTCTCTGTTTACCCCATCCCTCTCTTTCCCCTTACTCTCCTTGATTTTTCTTATCATCTAAGAATATGTTATGTATTTAGTCATTCATTTGGTTATTTTCTGTTTTGTTTGTTTGTTACTAAAATGAGAGGGCAGATAGAGACTATCCCTCATTTTTACCTCTGCCCTTCACACAGTGCCTGGCACATAGTAGGTTCTCAATAAAGATATGTTAATGAAATCAATGAACTAGGAAAGTTCATAAAAGAACTAATTTGGGGAGGGGAAGAAAAGGAAGATGATGAGTTAGCTTTAAGCCTGGATCAGCTTTGAAGAAACAACGCATTAGATGGTGATGGGCAGGATTTCAAGGCTAGGGACCCAGCTGGGCACTCTACAGGGTTACTTTCTTTCTGAGGATCAGAACAACCTCTTCCAGGAGAGTGCCCCTCTCTGGTGGTTATCTCAGTGTTTTCCACCTCACTTTAAGGGTCCAGTTTTTCTCCTGTGTGACTTATCTTTTCCCTGAAAGAGAGGTGGGAGAGAACAGCCTTGGAATAGGGGGATTTATCCCGAAGCCGTTGAGTCTCCAAGAGGACATCCTAGAAACCACATTTTGTCCCTCGTGTGCCCATCAAATAAATGTCTGAGGCTTCCTAGAAACTCGAAATCTGTTTGTTGGGATGATCGGCTACAAACTTTTTGAAATATATTTGATGAAGCCCATAATAATCCAAATGAGACCCAAAACAAAAACAAGGCACACCTGTAGCTCATTTGTTTCCACCGTTTCAATTGCTCCAATTCCCACTTTTGCCAGGAGCATATTAGGATCACCTGCCAAACTGACTTATGATTTAATGAAGCATCTCATGTACATTCATTTTGTTCTCCAAAATAATCCCATTAAGAAAACACATTTCTCCTTTTCAAATGCAGTTCAGCCTTTTCTTGATACGAACCACTTTCTAACATCACTACTGACTCCATTGAAATGAATGAATACATTATAAAGCACTTTATCTTTATTGCTGCCTCAAGTGATCCATAGAGAGTATAATTGCCAGCTGTGTATCCTAGGCACATAATTTCATTACTGGGCTCTTATGGAGCCATCAGTCCCATAGATGGTCCTCTGCTGGACAGACCAGCCATCGAATTCCAAACTTGACTTAATGTCAAGTGCCATCTTCAGTTCGGGTCACCCCAGCCTGAATCCAGTAGAAGGTACTGGAAGCCTGGGGTGCCTGGACTGTTCTTAGAGTCTGCTCAAAAAGCCTGTCATGCTTCTGATAACCTGAGGTCACAGCTTCTGATCAAAGGGTCCTTCTAGGATAAAGTTGACCTATGTGTCCGTGGACTGTCCATAAACATTCCTAATAGGTGGCAACCTTAATTTTAATTCTCTAGCCATGTTCGTGTTCAGAGTGAGGGCCAGCCACCATTCAGAAGTGGGGTGGTGAGGAACTTAATACTGTTCTGGCCTTTGTATGTGGGCTGGGGGTGATCCAGTTTCTCTGGGTATCCTTAAATATCACTTAACCTACCAACCAAAGATTAGTCTCAACTAGGAGGGGTGTGGGTGGTTTTAAAAAGTTCTCTTGCCAGCATGCAAATATACACCAGCTTCACAATTGGCTTTGAATTTCTGTGGAATCCCAGGAATTAAGAGGTAACCTCGTCTAGCTCTCTCACTTCATACATGAGGGATGAGAACTCCCATTTATCAAGCCCTCTTGAGTACCTAGTGTAGTTAGGAGATTTTTATTCACTCTTTCAGTTGGCCGAGGAGGAAACCGATGATATCTTTGTCTGAGCATGTACAGAACATCACAGTCCTGAAGGAAAAGGAGTTTTGATTAAAGAGGAGAGGATGAGAAGAGGAGTAGCCTCGGGGCAGGACAGAGGTGGGTGGGTTTGCTGGAAGGTGGAAGGAGGGTGATAGAAAGAGGGAGGTTGCCTAGGCTACACTGAGCACATTCCTGTACCTCAGTGGGAGACGCTGGCTCTGAACCAATATCAGAGCTGCCTTTGCCACAATATTCCAGGTTGCTGATGTCTGCTTTCAAGGTAAGTTTGTTTGAATGGAAGCTAGAGAGGTGTGTTCCAGAAAGCTACAAGGAGTGAAAATGCTGTTGTTGTTGTTGTTGTTATTATTATTATTGTTTTTAATGATAATAATAGTTACCGCTTTTCAAAAGATATGTGCTGACAACTGCCATGGGTATCGTGTCTCTTATATAAATTAATTTTTACAGCAAGCTTAGAGATTGGTATTCTTGTCCTTATTTCAGAGATGACATTTCTTGGCCAGGTTCTCACAGCAAATGGCAGGTCTGGGATTTGAATCCAGGTTGTCTGGCTCCAAATTTATGTGACAGAATTTCAAATGCGTAATCTCTCCTCGTAAAAAATAGATTCAGCGTCCTCATCGCCCCATCTGTATGCTATGTAAGCCAGGCAGGGTACAGTGGCACTGAGCATAACCCCTTTGGAAGGAACAACCAGCAACAAGATAAGCTGCCCTTCACTTGTTCTGAATTCATGGTCTCAAATACCTTCTTCGTGCTTGTCAGCCTTTCAAATTCCTGGTGTACTCATCCTTGATTCCAGATGTCCAGCGACAATTTATGACCTATAATTAAATAGGACCCCCTCTCCTTATTGTACCCTTCAGATAGGGTCCTATCTCGTGAAACAAACCAAAACAAAACACTTCTCTTTGATTTAATGTTGGCGTTCTTGTTCTTGTTAACTAGTAACTAGTCCTGTTAAAATAGGATACCAAGTGCGTTTAAAAGTCTACCAAGAAAAAAAATAGAGTTGGGCAGTATCGGGGTAAAGAAATAAATCTTGGGAAGTGGCAGAAAGAGGAGGAGAGAGGAGTTCAGGACTGAGCGAATGCCACAAACCAGCCAGGCAGGTTTTACCTGCGTGAGGGCATGCATTCATCTGAAACCCTGGAAGTCCTCCAGATGCATTCCTGTGAGTTACGTGACAATGGTCATTCTTCGAAAGAGGACTAAGGCCATATCACTTTGGCTGGAAGTCCTCGTCTGAGGGAGCCTGTGAGGAAAGATCCTAGGCTGGTTTTGGGGTCTGACTAGCCTTCTCTGTGGGTGCACCTGGCAAAAAGAGCTGGCTATTGGTGGAGGTGTCCGGGGACAGGGGGGCTTTGGGCCACCCCGGGGAGAGGAGGCACAGAGGAAACATCCAAGACCTCATCAACTTTGTTGTTCTGCCGAGGGCTGCCTTGGAGGCCAGTTGACTGCAGCTCCAGGTTCGCCAGGGTTTCCAGAGACGAAAGCTCACCCTGCTATTCCTTTCACTTAGCAAGTTAAGAAAATACAAGTCACTACAGTGGCTCCTAGGAAAGGTCCAGCTGTCCTGTGAGGGCAGCGCGTCTCTGTCCCGGAGGATCATGACTCTGCACTTCTTAAGGAACAGGTTGCTTGTTTGCTTATGGGGTCTATTTATTTATGTATCTTCTTTACCCCTCCTCATTTACTGGAGAGAACCTGCCTTTCCTGGTATGTCCCTGGAAAGTATATGAGGGGAAATGTGGCTGTGTATAGTCGTCTGTGACCTTGAACATGTTACCAAGTTCATTGGGATTTTTGTTGCTTTCTGTATGAAGTGACTGTCAGAGGTAAGTACAGAAATACTATATCCTTCATTGAAAAACATCACATCACCACCATATCTAGATGAAAGTCTTTCTTTCACCTTATGGCTCATTCATTATGAACAACCTTTTCTAACAGGACTTCCTTAAAATCACAGAATGTTATAGCCAGAAGGGAGATAATGAATGAAAAAAAGAACTTTTCCACTGTAAAGGTCCATTCAAACACAAAAGTCCTTACAAATGCTTATGTTAGGGAAAGAAACATCCAAATCCCCATGCTGCATTTGGAGTCTGTTTTCTGTTTGTTCTGTTCTCAGTAGGGAGAACAGCTCATTACTGTCCTGGGCACGAGCCTTTTAAATACTTGAAAACCATTGCTGGCTAACCCTGTAACCCTCTCACCTCTGAGTGGAATTACCTTGGTTCCTTTCACCTCTCCTGATCTTTATTTCTCAGACCTCTTATCCCTTCGGTGGCTATCTATGAACCGACTCCAGCTTCTCACTCTCCCCCATTAACTGCAGCCCTGAGGGAGGGTCTGCCCGGGTTTGCATGGCTGGGTAGGGGAGATGGGAACAGAGAGGCGGGCAGGGCCAGCGGAACTTGCTAGGGGACAAGCACCACGGAAAATGGGGGGAGGAGTAGGCAGTCTTTACAGAAGTTTGAAGTCAGACTTTCCCCTACCATGTCATCTTCATTTCAGAGTTCTCCAAACAGTGGCACACACAGACATCAGTGAACCATTTCCTCACAAAACACTGAACAAGGTGTTGCTATGGGCCCAGTACTTTCACCGGCATCTGGAACACTGCCAATCCTTGGTCCCCAGGCAGGATCTTGCCTGTGGATGGCATTTGTTTTGGTCTCATAGCTTAAATATATGTTTTAACTAGTTACTGACAGCTTAAAACGAAGAGTTTTCACCTAAAATTATCTAGATTTTTAGCTTCTTTTAAATCCTGAAGGTTGGGGGATATGAGGCTTGCGTGTCAGGCCTGGGACCCGGTGCTAGAGCTGAGCAGCTGCCCCAGAGGAATGGGGAGCTGCTTCCAGTTTCCCTAAACCCTCTCTGGCCTTTTGTTATGGACTGA
This sequence comes from Ailuropoda melanoleuca, assembly GCF_002007445.2. Classification (NCBI taxonomy): domain Eukaryota; kingdom Metazoa; phylum Chordata; class Mammalia; order Carnivora; family Ursidae; genus Ailuropoda; species Ailuropoda melanoleuca. The sequence continues at coordinate 1,305,700 of NC_048223.1, forward strand.
ACTGTGTCCCCTTAAATCCATGTTTTGAAGCTTTAACCCCAGTGTGACTATATGGGGAGATAGGGCGCCTGGGTGGCTCGGCCAGTTAAGCGCCTGCCTTCAGCTCAGGTCATGACCCCGGAGTCCTGGGATGGAGCCCCACATGGGGCTCCCTGCTCAATGGGGAGCCTGCTTCTCCCTCTCCCTCTGCTCTTTCTCTCTCTCTCACTCTCTCTCTCTCAAATAAATAACATCTTAAAAAAAAGAGAGAAAAAAGCAGTTAGGACCCATGTCCTTAGGGGAAGGGACACCAGAGGGCTCGCTCTCTCTCACCACATGTCTATGGAGGAATAGGAAAGACCCCAACATGGGGAGAGGAAGGCAGCTATCCATAAGCCAGGAAGAGAGCTCTCACTAGAAACCAATCCTGATGGCACCTCCATCTTGGACTCCCAGTCTCCAGAACTGTGAGAAAGTAAGTTTCTGTTGTTTAAAGCCCCCACTCCGTGGTATTTTGTTATGGAAGCCCAAGCAGACTGATACACACATGTCCCTCACTTTGTGCCTAGCTTCTGCCGGCATTTGAGTTTGAGGACCCCTGCTCTCTGTGCTTGGGAGTTAAGAGAAAATATCCAGTTCTGGTATTTTGTCTACTGATAGAGAAAGTTAAATGGAGAAATAACGTTTAAGACAGGACATAATTTAAGAGATGTACAAACTGATACCAAGGACAGAACTGTCAATGGCTGGGATGGGAAAGAGAATAGAGATGACGTCTCCACTGCGGGGAGATGGCATGTCAGAAGGTTTTTGAGAGATTAGGAGGATTTCAGCAAATGGTGGTGGGACATAGGCAGCAGCACAGGTGAGCAGGCACGAGAGTGGAGGACGTATCACTAGGTTTGACTACAGTTCAAGGTCCATTGCAGGTGGGGGAAGTGTGATAGGAAATAGGGCCAGAAAAGGAGGGGAGAGTCAGATCATGAGCCCTGAATGCCATGCCAGAGGGTTTGGTTTAATTCTGGAATGAATGAGGAGTCCCTGAGGGGATGGAGGAAGGAATTGAGTGGATGAAAGGCATGGTTTAATTAATTAATTCAGCAAATATTTATTGGGAACATCCAAAGTGCCAGGTATTGCAAATATAGTTGTGGACAAGATAGAACTAAGTCTCAGCCCTCAGGGAGCTGACAGAAATAATCAGATATGTAACACACCATCAGGGAGTGATGAACGCTGTAAAGGAAAATAAAGCAGGGTAAGGAGCGGTAAGAGGAAAGAGTGTAATATGGCACAGAGCTGCTTTGGATGCTCACGGTCAGGGAAGGCATGATATTTGGGCACAACCCTGAATGAAGTGAGAGAATGAATCATGTGGGTGCTGGAGAATATCATTCTAGACAGAGAGAACACTAAGTACAAAGGCCCTGAGGCAGCAGCCCAGTTATGTTCACGGAACAACATAGAGGCCAATCTGGCTGGAGTAAGCAATGAGAAGAATGATGGGCATTGAGATTGAAGGAGTCAAGCATCAGCTCCTTTTCTAGGAAGGGAAGACCAGTACACAAATGAAATCCCCAAAGAGGGCTGGCCTTGGGGAAGACAGGGCTTTGGGGACAGCATGAGATGGGGTACCTACCTCCCAATCTCTGGCTCAGTTGTGTACAATGACAACGGTCAGAGGAGGAGGAGAACCAAAAGTTCTATAGTCTGTAAGTGTCCCAAAGATGCGTGATGGCACAGAAAGGGTTCATTTTCTCCATGGCTCAGAAGCCCAGGACTCTCCACGGGGCATCAGGGAGAATGTGGCCGCTCTTCCCCTAAAAAGTACAGTGCTATCACTTAACACTACAGACTTCTGGCAAATGTGGTTTGGTCTAGCCCTAGAACGAAATGACTTGTTTTAATACATGTAAATAAAAAGAGTTGAAAGGCAATACAGAGGGAGGGGTTAATGCAGGCCAGAATGTGGGCTGGTCAGTGTAGTGGTATAGTTCCTCTTTGGCCTTTTTTTTTTTTTTTTTTTTTTTTTTTTTTTTTTTNNNTTTTTTTTTTTTTTTTTTTTAGCTCTAGTGAGGAGGAGGTAAATAGTCCTCTTAGAACCATATAAAGCTCTGCTTCCAGATTGCAATGGCCAGGAAGCATGGTCATCACCTTTGGCATTCTTCTCTAATTTTTTACCCTTGCTGTTTTTCCTTTTCCTTGCTTGGCTGGGAGAATTATGAGCTCCTTAGGAAAGAATGCCGTGTGTTCTCTGTTGGCCTTGCTGTGGGGCAAACGTTCAAAAATGTGAACCGCAAATATCCGTGGTAAGAGTGCCCTCTTCTGGTACACCCTATTTGTCTTCAACAGTCATTTCCCTGACAACGCTGCATTTTTAGGCTTAATTATCTTTTTCATTCAATTGGCAAAGGAAAAAAGCAAAAGGCATTGTAGGGGATAAATTAATTTTACGCAGTGTTTCTAGAACTTTCTTCCACAGTCCTAACCCTTATTTGGTCATGGTTTCTGAATCTTCTGACCCAATCATTCTTTGGAATTTACTCTTAACCTTTTATTAATTTGGAAAAAGGGTAAAAATGGAAGCAAATCATAGCATGGAAGGGGTGTTGATACAATTCATTTGATCGCTTTTCTGCCTCTGTTTCTATATTATTTATTGAGGAACAAGCATTCTCCTAGGACCTTCAGGATCCTAAATGAGTAAGATACAGTCCTTGCCTTTGCTGAGTTTGGTGGTGGGAAAGATGGATGAGTAAACATAAAATTATAACACCAGGTGACCAAAACCTGAGGTGTGAACAATAAAGTGGGTGGTCACAGGGGAATATGAATTAATTTCTTTGATTATTCAAACCCAAAGGTGAAAAAAATGAATGCCTCCCTGACCAACTTATTTCTCCTCCTTGACCAACTTATTTCTCCTGACAATCACATTTCTCTGTGCCCTAGACCTCAAGATTCCACAAACAAATCATGAGAGGCTTAATGTATTTCTTTTTTTTTTTTTAAAGATTTTTTATTTATTTGACAGAGATAGAGACAGCCAGTGAGAGAGGGAACACAAGCAGGGGGAGTGGGAGAGGAAGAAGCAGGCTCATAGCAGAAGAGCCTGATGTGGCTCGATCCCAGAACGCCAGGATCACGCCCTGAGCCAAAGGCAGACGCTTAACCGCTGTGCCACCCAGGCGCCCCGGCTTAATGTATTTCTATGTTACTGATCTCACAAAGTGATTTTGGATCTGAAAGGGATATATACGTACATGCTCGGTTTTCTCCTAATTTTTTTCTTCTATGTTAAACGGAAAAAAAATTTCCTTTTATAACTTGAATGTTTGGAGAGACTTTACCTCTCTAGCTTCAACAAGTTAAGTATTGCTTTTAATTGCAAAATACCAGCGTACAATGAAAAAGGTTATGCGTGGGTTTTGCTAGAAAGCACAGTTTTGATAGAAATTCTTTCCCTCCGTATAAAGGGAGTGTTATCTTTAATGAGATCCTCCAAAATTTGCTCTTTAAGAAGAAGAGGCTTGCCCCGTTCCTGGTCTCCTGTGACATTCATCCATTGGCTCTAACCCATGATCTTGTATATATCGAGCTCTGAATGTTACCTGGCGTCCCAAGACCTTTACCCTTTTATTTTGTTTTAGTTGGGAAATTTATTAATGTAGTTTTCTGAGGTTTTTTTCTATGCCCCAATTCTGCTGCATAAGAAAAGCTTTAAGTAAAACTGGGAGAAAGAGATGGATGGGGGTGGAGAGAGAGAGAATATATTGGGGAACTACATTAGCTCCTCATATCTATTTCTTGGCTATAAAGGCAAATGAAACATAATGGTGATATGGTGGTCATGGTGATATGAAAATCATTACGGTGATATGAAACATAACGGTGATATTTTGGGGTATGATTCTCACCAGACATAGATGGTGTTGTTTATTATTTTATTTCTATTTATTGTAACCACTTGGGATTCTTTTTGCAGTTGTGTAAATTTGGTCATCTTTTTTCATTTCTTTCTCAATATTGGCTTTAACTTTCAATTGTGTACTAAAGAAAATGTTTCTATCCCTTAAAGTCGAACTGATAATCTTCCTTTCTCATAAGACAGCTATCTCTAGGACTCTTGTTTGGGGTCCCTTTGCTTCTGTTGCTCACCGTGCACTCTGTCCAAAAATATCTTCTAAACTCAAGAATTCCTAAGAGGATCTTAGAGAAGTATCCACAATGTCCTTAAGTGATACCCTGAGAAACACTGATTTCTGGCATCATCTTGGTGATTTAAAATAAAAACCTCAGGTGGACTTCAAGGAACACAGAAGCTCAATGTACGTTTGAATCTGCTTGGTTCTGAGCCTGTCTTGGTGATCCACTATGGCTGGAGGAATGAGGGCTGGGCATAGACACACATGGTGGGCAACTGAGTCTTTCAATTCTGTTTCTCTGTCTGTCTTTCTCTCTCTTTTTGGTGGGGGCGAAGGTGCTAAGTCAAAAATAGAAGTGAAACACAATACTCAAAATGGCAGTGAGAAATAAACAGATGTGAGGGAAGCAGCAAGACAGTGGGACAGGGTGAGGGCACTCGAGTTCCCCTGGCTCTGTCACTCATGGGCTACGTGTCCTAGAGCCAGCCATGGATGTGCTCAGGGCCTCATTTTCTCTACACTAGAGTGATCCGTGCTTCTTGTAGGAGGTTCAGGGAGGATGAGGAAAAAGAGAGGGGGTGAAATACTTGGGGTTTACGGTCCCCACCCCTGTTTCAACATGAGCAACTCTTCAAGTATGTGGCTTTATCATATGCTCTTGTGTAAAGAAAGCAAAAGCCAAATTTTATTTGAGAGAGAGAGAGAGAGAGCACAAGCAGGAGGAGGGGCAGAGGGAGAGGAACAAGCCAGTTCCTCACTGAGCAGGGAGCCCCACTCGTGGCTCAATCCCAAGACCCTGAGATCGTGACCTGAGCCGAAGGCAGACGCTTAACTGACTGAGCCACCCAGGTGCCCCAAGAAAGCAAAAGATCTTTGATCCATCAAAACAAAACTAAACAAAGCAAAACAAACACTTTTTGAAAAACATTAGACTAGATGATTTCCAAATTTCCTACTAGCTCTAGAATTCTAGGAGAGTCAGAATGGTGGTGTTTGTTGTTTTCCAGCCCAGTATCAATGATGACTTCCTTCTGATTTTCCTGCAGTCATCCTGTGACTATGATGACAAAGCCTGAGGCTGCAGGAGGCCACTGCAGAGAGCTTAGGCATCAAGCCAGCCCAAAGGCAGCTTTGCCTGGTGGCAGCCTTTAATTTCAGGATGAAGTCTCACCTGTGGCTGTACTGTCTTCCAGGGTTTTCAGTTACACGAGTCAGTAAATTCCACCCTGCTCTTGGTTTAAGCCATTTAGAATTGAGTTTTTCTGTCACTTGCAACCAAAAGAATCTAATTGGATCAGATAGCGTTTAAAAGATAGTCAACAAATGTTTATTGAAATGTCATAGAGTACCAAACTGTAAATGCTTGAGATACAAATCAAGGAGCTATTTCTGGCAGCAAAAACCTTAACTTTAACAGGCTGCCCTTTGTGTATGAAAACCAGTCCTGATTTACTCTCAATAGGACATTTCCTTTGACTTGTTTACTTAACTAGAGATAACAACTCTTACTCAGGAAGCAATCAAGTGGTTAGTTTTGGTCTCGCTAACATGTTTAGACCATCTGAACTCATGTGGAAGTAGATATATCTACCAAACGTGAAACCAGTAAAAGCAGACATTGCAAAATTGCAAAGCACATTGAAGGAAACAGGGCTAAAATCACTCTCCTACACTGCTTTGTGCGAGTGTACATTGTAACAGCTTTCAAGGGCAACTTGACAATATTACCAAAAGCCTTAGAACCGTGGTCCCACTTCAATTTGGCAATCCCTCTTCTGGAAATTTCTCCTAAGGAACTAACTGTGGATATACACAAAATCTTAGATACAGAGATGTCCATTACTACATTGATTACAAAAGCATACACACACACACACACACACACACACACACACACATACACACAGGCTTGTATGCACAGAGGAAGACATTCTCATGTCGAGCAGTATGGGACTAGTTAAATATGTATGGCTTATCTGCACAATGGCACCCCATTATTCCCATTTAAAACGACACAGTTGAATACTGTCACAAACAACTCTTGCGGATGTATCATTAGGTAAAATACATTCTCAAACAGTATGTACAGTATACTCCTACATTTGTAAAAAAAAAACAAAACTGTGTACATATGTAATGGATATTAATCTGGTCTAAGAAATGATACAGTCCTTTGTTCAGGAAAGTAAAAAACGGCTCTGCTGGCAGCTGGATCATGATGCTGCCAAGTGGAAATTAACAATGTTTAAAGAGTATAAACAATGCTGTACAAAGCCAGTCTGACCATGTTTGGAACAAGATAAAGACAAAGCCACTCTACAACCTAAAAGATCTTTTCTAACACTGATGACTGCTACTTTCTTTCTTTTTAAACTGATGACAACTCTCCCCCACTTCAGTTTTTTCCTTTCAAGGTGAATATTAAGATAGTTACCACCAAATTCCCTTTCTTCTGGACAGAATCCAGTCCAGATTTGATCCCTGCTGCTCCAATGTCTCCTTAAACGTATCCATAAAAAGCCCAAATGCCCTAAAAAGCCCCTCACAACTCCCTTTTTGGGGTCTCTGGCCAAGGAGCATTAACAGTTCTAAAGGAGATAAATTGCCCCCCCGGAACTGGCTGGAAATTCCATCTCAGTTGAGTTTTACATGGTGTACAGCAAACAGAGAGGCTACAATGTTCATGTCTCCGTGGGAGCCATTGAGGTGCTCATTATCCTTTTTCTAAGATGTCAGCTTCATTTCCTTTGCCAAGCTGGGTACAAGGACATGATGCTGTAGGATAAGGCCAAAAATCTGGGATTCAGTCCCCCTTCTGCAGAAGCCAAGTCACTACTTGAGGGCTGTCTGGGGGTGGGGTGGGGCATTGGGTCTTCCCCTTTCACAAAACACACTGCTACTGGCCCCCTCCCTAGTGAACCTCCGGTCTTGGTTCAGACCTCCTCCTTCTCCGCACTGGCCTCCTTCCCGGTGGGCGAGCCTTCGCCTTCTAGTGCCTTCTAGCTTCCATTCCAGCTCTGCAACTCAAGTGTATCAAGTGCTGGCTTAGGAATGAAGGAGAAGAAAGCACCTCTCCTTCTTTCCTAGCAGTGAGCTCAGCACACATCAGTCTGTGAATAATATCCGGCACACATTCTAGAAAGTGTTCTGAATATATATATTCTAAAGGGTTAAAAGTATCTGTACAGTTGTATTATGGACCTTTAAAAATGTTTATGTATCTTACCTTTTCTTTCTAATTTTTCTTACATGAATATTTATTTTCAAAGTAAGAACAAAAAGAGTATATCATTCATTTTTAAGTAATGAAAGGAAAAAGCAGAGAATAAGAAGAAACAAAAAGAAAGAAACCCGGGCCTGCTGCCGTGAAGGTACAAGAGTGTCAGCCTAGCATTAGTACAGGACAGCCCTGGAGGTTGGTATTCCCTGGAATTCTGGAGTCAAGGCATCAACTTTTTGGCTCTGATTTGTACTTGTGAGAATGTTTTAAGTGGCTTTTTCATCCTCTGTTTATCAGGGAATACAAGGTAGCCCATGGAAGTGGTAGAGTGTACTGGGAGCCCAAACGGGGAGAAACATCTTTTGAAGGGGAAATGGCATGATGGGTTCTACCCCTGGTTTTATATTAGAACGACTGATCCCTGGACCCCACCTCCAGTGATTTGGTTGGTTACTGATTAAAGAAAGGAGAGAATGGGTAAAGAATGGAACAATACAAAATTCTCCTATTCATAATTGTCCTCAGGGCCCTCTTTGTAAGGAAAGGTGGGACCAGAGATTATTTCTTTCCATCGACGTTTTCTCAGGTATGGTAGGTTGTACCCCATTGGTACACAAACTATGCATATTGCATATTTATTATATTGTGTGCTAGAAAAACTACACATCAAAGTCATGATTTTATGGTAGTGACAGAACTTTAAAAAAAATGAAATCCATTCATACAAAAATGCGAGCCGAGTGATATACACATATTAGGTCAATTGCAGAGTAGGTGGTACATGGATATGGCAAAAATCAAGACAATATGCATGTGTTTAGACTGGGAAATACTGGCAAAAGTTGCTTTACTAGACCTTTCTGAAAGACGTGAGCTTTGGGCAGTGATTCAGAGCAGTGCTTCCAAACATTGGACTGAAAGTATGTGGGCTGGCTGAGAGCTTGTGGAAAGACATTCCAGATCTCTGCCCGGAGATTTTAGTTCAGGAGATCTGGGATGGGGCCCAGGACTGTGTCTTTTCATGAAGCTTTCCTGGTGGTGCTGATAAAGCCGTTTCGGGACCTTGAAGAAGGTAACAATACTTCTTTGGGCCTGGAAGAGCAGTAGTTCTTAACGATAAACTTATTTCAAGTATTTGCTGGCTGTGAAGCCTATTCACTGTCGTTGACTGTCATCAGCATGGCTTTGTAAACTTTTAATTTTTAAACTGTGCCTCTGGGTCTCAGCATTGAGAGCGCGTGTGAAAATTAAAATACACACAAGTGAGCACACTATACCCTTGCCAAAAACACATTTTAATCTGATTTAACCAATTAAACAAACAGGAGTGAATTATGCCATTAGGCTCAACAAGGCTGCCAGAGCAGACCAACCGCGTGGTGCAGACCAGGCATGGGAGTAATAAAGTGCACATTTCTAGTGGAAAGGAGATGCTCGAGTGGGAGCTGTTTCATGGCAAATTGATGTTCACTCAGTGAGTTTCAGAGGAATCATTGTGAGGCAGCTGGGACAGAGGCTCTGGGTGGGAGTACTCTCGATGGAAACCCTGCATTGGGGCCAGCTCAGAGTCCAGTGAGAAAGCGATTAAGAGGAGTGGGGAAGAGGAGGGGTTAAAAACTGGAATGCTGCAATCAGGCCAGCAGGGCCCAAAAGCTAAGAGAAAGCAGGTAGGACGTGAAGGGCACAGAGCCTTCACTGAAAGCCTGGTAAAGTCCTCCCGAAGAGCTGCCAATAATTGTGTGGGGTGGGGGGAGAGGAAAATATGATCCCAGAGGCCATTTAGGAAGTAGAATGCATTTTTTAAATGAAATCATTAAAAGTAAATACACCTTGGGTGCCTGGGTGTCTCAGTCCCTTAAGTGTTTGACTCTTGACTGATTTCGGCTCAGGTCCTGATCTCAGCATTATGAGATCAAGCCCCTCATCAGCTCCGTGCTCAGTGGGGTGTCTGCTTGGGATTCTCTCTCTCTCTCTCCCTCTGCCCTCGCTCCCTGCTCACAGGTGCATGCTCTCTCTCTCTCTAAAATAAGTTTTAAAAAAATGTTTTTTTAAAAAGAGCAAATACACATCTATGTTGTTACAGCGAGCGAATATCTTGGATTTCTTGTAGCAGTCCTTGGTTCAATGGCTCTGTTTTATGGTCCAACTGGGTGTTAGTTCACATGTCCTGATTGTAGGGTGAGAAAAAATGGGAAAAGGATCTGGGGATAGAAGCCCATCCAGATGGCTGTGCTCGTGTTAGTTGGGACATATGAATTGCAGAAGCTCATAGACTAGAGGCAAGAATGGATTCCTGGGCCCCAAGCAAAGGGGCCAATTACCGGAGGCCAGGCCACTCAGCAGGGTTTCCAGAAGTAGTAGCCACTGTTTTTCACCTGCTTCCAATCCAGAAAGTCCTACTCACAGATTCCTAGTCAAATTCCAGTTGTTCTCTTTGTCTAATGGAAAATGTTCATACTATGCTAAAGAAACTGGGGACAAAGATTTGTCTTACTTCTTTTACTGTTGCCTTTCGTTACCAGTTTCTTTGTATGTACATAGTTTTAAAACTAGTTCCAGGCTTTCAATCCTCTTTTGGCGTTGTTCTTACAGAGCCTGATGTTACAGGATTTTGGACGCAATTTTCAAAGCCATTGGCATTATGACCCATTGATGACATTGTGGAATAATTTTATAAACTAAATTAATTTGACTTTGGTGGGGGGGAGATAGAAAACAGAGCTTAGCAAAGTTTTTCCACTAGGTGTCACTCTTGATCCAATTAAACCCGCTAGCGGTGTTTATAAATAGAAGTGTAACTATAAAACATTTATTTCCTTGGTTACGTAAGCGTGAATAACCACATGTCCCCACCTGTATGTTCTGAAGTCCTTTCCTGGTGATCTGTGTCATAAAAGGCGACCGTACCTCTGTTCTCTGGAGCACTAATTCCTGTCGCAGCCCCTTCTGTTGTAAGACCTCTTTGGCGGGGCCGCTGGAGTCAGAGCCTCAATTCACCGATTGTTTTTTATGTCACAGGACCCAGCCCCTTGGGGGATCACACTGGAATCTCCTGTGATTAGAGCTAGTGCTTCCAAAATGCCACGTTTCCGCTTGCTGCTCCCAGAAGTGCTGTCTGCGGGTCTCCCCGGGAGGCACCTTCACCCGCCGCGCCTGTCCTCGATCCCCGCGCGCTCCCGCCCTCTGCTCCCACCTTTCGCTGCGAGCCGACTCCTCAACCGCAAGGTGAAGTGCAGCCCCGGGAGGTGGGCCCTTCACCGTGGCCACTCCAGGGCGGTCCTGGCAAAATCGCTGCTGGCAGTGTTGAATTTCGGAATATGGAATTATTGGGATTATCTATACGTATTGGCTAAATTCGATTCATTTCTCATTTGCACTGCCTTCAGGGATGGAAATGGACGTACAATTTAGAGTTTACATAGAAGCAATAGTTTGATTCAGAGAAGACCGTCTGGGGTTCTAATTAAAAATGTATCTTATTCTTATTTTAAAATGTTTATTCTTCAAAATATAAGGAAATCACCCTCGGAGAAGAAATAGTGCACTAGTAACTAATATTTATATAACACTTTCTGTTTCAGGAGGTTGTCTCAAATCTGTTACCTGATGTTATCTTGGGAAACGGGTATTATTACTACTGTGTTTCCAATTGGGCCTACAGCTGTGATGTCCTATGCTTGTCAAGCTGGAATTTTAATCCAGACCATCTGATTCCTAAAGCTATAAAGTCCCTTAAAGCGGGTTCTTAACCAAGGCGTACGTCAAAATGTCCTGGTGATTTCAATATATGTACTCCCAGACCCATGCCGGACATTCTGTCAGAATTCCCTGATATTGGGTTCATTCAATAACAAAACACAAAGTAGGCATATAATATTACATTAGGTAGAGATAGATGTTTTGGGAAGAAAAAACAAAGCAGACTGAGGAAGTAGAGTGTGACAGGGGTGCTAATTTAGGAAGGGTCAGTTGGGGAAGGCCAATCTCTCTAAGGAGGGGACGCTGAACTTAGGCCTGAATGAAGTGGGGGGGGTGAAGTTTGCAGATGTAGGTGGGAAGGATGTTCTAGCAGAGGAAATAGCAGGTGTAAAGGCCCTGAGGCAGAAATGCCGCTTGGTGTGTGGAGAAAGAGTCAGGAGACTGGGGTGGCTGGAGTGGAGTTAATGAGGGGAGACTGCTAGGAGGTGGGTTGGGAGACAGCCTGGAGCCAGATGTTAGGCCCGCACAACTTTCAAGAACAGGTGCAAGCAGAAGTTTTCACTCCTCTAATGATCTTTTTTTACTTTTACCTTGGCAAGCAATGAAAAGGAAAAACAGGGAAGATAAAAGCGCAGCTAAAATACAGCCCTGATGGGCTGCCAGCATTGCAGTCACCACGAAGCGGCACTTCAGGGCTGTCAGAGAGGCCAAGACGACTGAAAATGGTTAGTGGTGAATGAGTAGCTGCTAACTTGATAACCACCGTGAATCCAAGTGAAACAGATTTGTTCAGCTCACTGTCTACAATTTACTTTTATTTGTGATTGAATTGTAATTTCCATTTAAAATCATTATAAGGAAACAATACGTTCCCATCACGCTCACTTAAGTGCCATCCTGGAGTTTTTAGTTTTGCTTTAACATTAAATCTGGTCATGCTGTCTCTCATCTCCACCATCACGGCTTCCTCTTAAATACATGCCGTTCTTTTCCTTGTTGTGTTTATTGCATGGGGGCAAACTACACATGCCTGGAGAAGCAATGATCGTGTTTCGCTTCTAAGTACAGATTGGTTACATTTGAAATTTTCTCTCAAGTGCGTTAAATATCTCCCATAATTTTGGGAGAAAAATCTTTCAGAGATGTCGTTTAAAAAATGTGTTTATTAAAGCAGGACTAAAATGCCGTATCCACACAGTTTAAATCCATGATAAATACAGCTACATTAAATAGTATTAATGTTAATTTATCTTCCATATGCCCAGATTTATTATTTTAACTACCATCTGGAAAAGAAAATGATATGCTATGATTAGTCACATGCTTAAGCCAGCTGGCAAAGTCAGATGAGAGGGGGCGCTAGGTGAGACGTGCGGGTAATTTTGCCTGGTATAGCACACTCACAAGCCCCACTCTGAGTGGCTGGCCCACACAGCACAGGTAAGGAATGACTTCAGAAAACATGCACCCTGATGATCTCAGAAGATGGCAGTAATGAAGCAGGTTGTGAAAGTGGATGCAAAATGTGATCCTCTATCTATTTACATATGCATTCCATAACATCTCGAATGATCTCATAATATTGACAGTGGTATTCTTTTAGTGGAAGGTGGTTTCTGAATGACTTCATTTGGATTTTTTTGCACATCCATACTTCCTAAGTGGAACACATACATGTGTAACAAAGAAAAACATGTACAATAAAGTTTATATACTTTATAATATAGGAAAAAAAGCCACTAAAAGATATTTTTTTAAAAAATGGTGTTTGTTGCATGGTGTGAAGACCACATCCTGGTTTCCTCTCAGCCTCATTGGTTTTTTTATATCTCACCAAAGAGTTATTGATTCCTACTTATTTTACTTCAACACAAACTTTGTCTTCCATAATAGAAAACCATAGCTCAATGCCTCTGTAAATTTTTTCTGTTTTTATTATAATCACTCCAACTCTACATCACAGAGGAAGGGATGATTTTTCTACGTGACTGTCAACTGTCTTCTGAAGATAGGCCTCGGGAAGTTCGGGATTCCGGACCACACTCTCCGCTATATCCCTTCTATCCACTAGAGGGCAGAAGATGACAGAAGGACTCACGGGCCATTAAGATTCACCCCCGTGTTGACAGCTTTCGGGAAGATGAGTGAGAAATGGTCCAGGCGTAGTTGGTGACTCTGTCATTCAGAAAGCCGTATGTTTTATTTGTATTGGTGCAAATTAAGAACAGAATGTTTCCCTCTCTTCTGACTTATGGAGATGCAGAAAATTAACTTCTGCCCCACTGTTAGGGAGTTTCCAAAGATGCCAACGTCACAAATCTACACACTTAAGAATAGGACTTAAACCAAATAAAATTTGTGTGTGTGTGTGTGTGTGTGTGTGTGTGTGTGTTTTATAAGACTTGCACACTATACACTATATATTGTTGGAGGTTCTGGTTAGCTAAATTTGATGCAGGGCTGATCTAAAGTTGAGGTATGAAACAAAGGTGAATTGTTCTTGCCCTTAACGTATATAGAATACAAAAGCCAGAGAAGATGGTACAGGTTTAAAGGAGTGGTGATGAGTAAAGACAATACTAGAGAAATGCATTTGACTCTGAGTCAGGATTTGAAGAAAGTAACGCGTGCAGATTAGAGAGCAAATGGGTTGAAAATGGGTGCCTACTGAATCCAGGCTGCGGAAGTACTTTAACAACTGAATACTTTAAATCTCTTAAAATTTGAATTGTATTTTAGGTGGGCCATGCACTTTTTAGTTTGCTGTACTTCCCACCATTCCCTTCATCGTGCACCTAGCACTTCACACATTTCCCTTACCTTCCTGGCCCTCAAAAACATTTGTGATTACAACCCCATCTTAGAGGAACTGGGGGAGGAGGACACAGGAGGGAGGAGGAAGACATCCAGGAGCTGGGGCATGAATATGGGACCAGAACTGAGAACAGCTAAGTTGTGTAGAGAGGCTTTGCTCGTGGGGCTGGTATACATACACTGGGTTGACTCAGCCCGAGGGGCCATGTTGGAAAATAGGTTACAAGGAATTGAGGGTGGTAATGGTTGTAGTGGTGACTCGAGGAGTAGTTTAGGTCTGGTACTGCTGTAGGGATCCCTTCAAGTGCTTGAGAATGAGAGAATCAGGAAGTCCTAGAAGATGATGATGCAGGAATCCACCTGGAAAATTGCTGGCGACCCTATTTCCTGTTCACTCTGATACCCGTCTTCCCTATGGGTTTAGATGACTAGAACTGCTCCGTCGAAAACAAACAGCCAACTCTGGAGCCAAATATGATTGACATGTACGGATGCTGCCCCTTACCACCACACCAGATCTCACCACTTATCAATGTGTATCTCCAGAAAGGTTGGGGGCTTGAGAGAACTCAACTCCCCACATCTAGGACAAGGGTTTCTCCTTGTAAGACCTAGGAAGCACGGTGAGGTGCCAGTGCACTGCGATGGTCAGTGCTGGTCCTGCTCCAAGCACTGACTTAATGGCTCACTAGGGGCAGAGTAACTAAATGACTGCACTTTAGTTTTCTTATCATAATTTAAAGGGATTGCATGAGGCAGCTTTAGAAGATTTGTTCAGCATTAATTTCCTATGATTGGAGCTCAGATAAGAAAGGCCAAGACCCAGGTCTTATAAATAAACCACGTTGTCAACCAAGCACTGTGCTCTGGAGAGGAGTACTGATAGCATTGCATTATGGGAGGAAACAGTGGAGGAGAGGGCTGAAGAGAGACAGAGTGTAAAGTCTAACAAGATTAGACATGAGTTCCAATTCTAATTCCACCTTTTCTTTTTTTTTTTTTTAAAGATTTTATTTATTTATTCAACAGAGATAGAGACAGCCAGTGAGAGAGGGAAACACAAGCAGGGGGAGTGGGAGAGGAAGAAGCAGGCTCACAGCAGAAGAGCCTGATGTGGGGCTCGATCCCACAACGCAGGGATCACGCCCTGAGCCGAAGGCAGACACCCAACCGCGGTGCCACCCAGGCGCCCCTCCACCTTTTCTTAACCGAGTGACCACAGAAAAGGCACTGAACTTCTCTCAGTATCAATTTCAGTTGCAAGGTGATGACACTGGGATGTGTCTGGCAGGGTTCTTTGGCAACAGAAATGAGAAGGCATTTGTAAATAACTGGCACATCTTCATTTCAGCCCTCATCCCGTGTGGGAGTCATTCCTGTGAACACCAGCATCCCGTCTGGGAGAGGGGCTCTTCAGCGAGAAGGAGCAAAGTCTCAAGACACAGCATCCAGAGTTCATCTACATGAGAAGAACTGCACAGAGCAGATGTGCTGACGTTCCTTGATTAACTCAATTAAAACTCCGAATGGTTAATATGCCGTTTCTAGGCAGTTTTGATTGCCACAGCATTTTGTGGTTGCTCTGTCATCAAAAGAATCGAAGGAAGAATTGTGTTCAGGATCCAGAGGCTGCTTCTAGGGGAAGTGGGGAAGGTGCCGACTGCCCCACGGTGGTGATGGGGTGGGTGCTGAAGAAGAGCCGCTGACCAAGACGCCGCTCTGCTCACCCACCAGGGCGGCCTGCAGGTCTTCACCCGAACCTCGTTGCTTTGATATAGGTTGTCTTATTCTCCCCAGAGTCACTGGATTCTCTCCAGCAAAAGCCGTGCTTTTCAGTGCACCTGAGGGATAGGATGCACTCTTAAGAGAGACCGCAGTGTGTAATTGTTTGTAGAGGAGAAGGAAAGTAGAGTGGGTGGGGAGAAGGAGTATCTCTGGGTGATTAAAGCAAGCCCTCAGCAGGAAAGTGGGATATTACAATTTCCTCTAGAAAAATCTCAGTCAGGAGTTAATTTTTTTTAAGATTTTATTTATTTTATTTATTTATTTATTTTAGAGGGAGCGAGAGTGGGCACACAGGAGCAGGGGGTGGGAGAGTAGTGAAGAGAGGGAGAGAGAGGAAAAGGGAAAGAATCACAAACAGGCTCTGCACTGAGCGTGGAGCCCGACCTGGGGCTCAGTCTCAGGACTCTGAGATCATGACCTGAGCCAAAACCAAGAGTCGGATGCTTAACCAACTGAGCCACCCATGTGCCCCAGGGGTTTATACTACTAATAAAGTAATCAAATCGATAACTAACTAGAAAGGCCCATATTCTTAGTTAGACATTATCTTTTCCTTAGATAAAAATCTGTTTTGGATAGAAGTTTGGATGGTTTCTAAGGGATGAAGTCACTAAACGGGATTTCATAGTTTCACAGCATAACAAAGGAAATTTCTTTGGCTGATTTTTTCTTCTTGAAGTCCAGAACTACTCATTAACCTCCAAAATTCTTGGAGGCTTGTTCAAAACTCAGCCATAGATTCCTAAGGCCAGAGCAGCTTGGTTGAGGTAGGTGGGAGCAAGGCTTGGAGTGGTGTGGCAAGGTAGTGGGGGCGCAGGGTGAGATTCAGATGGGGGAGGAGCCGCGGCAACTGGCTTTAAGGTAGAAGTAAGAGAAAGAGCCCTGAGATGACTGCCAGGGCCCAGGAGCACTTGTTCAGGGAGCAGGTGGCAGGCCAGGAAGAGGGTGAGGCAAGTGAGCCCTCTGGGGCACTATGTTTTAAGGAGGTACCCACTGTCAGATTTGTGTGGGTGCCTGGTCACAGCCTGAGAGTGGGTGCCTCCTTAAATTTTTACTGTGGATGGGGGTGTGGCTTGCTCATCCTAGTCCAGGCCCCAGCACAGAGGAGGATAGAGGGACATCTGGTTCCTCTGACACAGTTTCAAACTTAACTCCTATTTTGGTTACCCAAAGGTTCAGATAAAAATCTAAATAGCACACCTTTGGGAAGGAAAGTCTCAGACGATTATGAGGCTTATACAACATAGTAAAGATAGAGATCACAGCTTAATAAGATGTAGACATTTATCATTTAAGGTACAAAAAGTGAAAAAAAAAATCTTCCTCCAAATTAGGTTCTGTGTATATTCCAGGTACACGGCCCAGAGAGCTGAGATTTTTCCCCCCTTTTTCCTTCCCTTCTTTTCCTCTAGCTTTCTTCTTTTCTCTTTCAACTCTTTCCTTCTATTTCTTTCTCCCCTTTTCCTTCTTCTCTGTTTGACATGACTGAAGTGACTGCCTTTCTTTTTTTCTTCCTCCTTCCTTTGCTTCCATGGCTTATAACAGATTCTAAGGGAAAAAAAGAATCAAATATCTGTTTCACAGCCATTTCATAAACAATACTGGCTCCTTTCTTTTGGTACCACAGGCAATGAAAAACACCGTAGGAGGACATTTGTGACAGGATAGTGATGAATTCATGACGACTTGGCAGCGTGGACTTGAAACAGGTCCACTGTGTTTCTCTGCATTTAGCCGAGACCAAACCAGAATGAATGCCCATGGGTGCACAGCTGGATATGTGAAACAGAGAGGTTTTCTAGTTTGTGATGAAAGGAAAATTATTTGTGGTGGGGGGAACTCTACCCAAACCAGAAGTTGAATTTGTGTTTGTTTCAGCCAAACTGCTTCAAGCCCTGTCATATACTTCCGCGGACCTCAATTGTTGCAGAAATGTTTTTAAAGCCTTTCGGCTTTTGTTAAACTTCTCCAGAACTTTCTTTCAAAATGAAGGAGTTACTAACACAGCTTTTCCAACATTAGATCATATTCAACATTTTTTTATTTTTTTTTACTTTTAAAGAACTTGAACATTTTGAACTAAGTTCTGTTGTAAAAAATTGCATTTGGAAGTAGTCACATCTCAAGTGAAATAGATTTTCGAAGGATTAAAACACTCCTGTCTACCATACAGGAGGAAAGATTAACATGGTTCATACCACTCTCCTTTTTTCCTGTTGTTTAAAACTTTTTATGATAAAGATTATGCAACATACTGCATAAAGACAAGAAAACAAACTTTCAGTTGGAGCCAAAGGCTGCATGTGGTTGTGTAGAATGCACACTGCACGGCGCTGGGGACTCCGTTCACATCAGAGCCATCATAGATTTGTGACACTAATCGCATGGAAATGTCTTGGGCAAGTGACCCCCTCCCCTGACCCCACTCTCCAATTTGTGAAAAGGTGCCATCTGGGAAAGCAGTGGCCCTGATGTGGAGTGAATATTTGAACAGTTTACTTTTGCTCCTTTGGTCTTAGGAGCTGAATTGAAATGATTAGTCTAGATTGGTTGTGTCCTGCTGTGCTTCAACTCAGGATCTTCCTCCCAACTTGCTGATCATTCCAAATAAGCAAACAAAAAACAAAGCATGGGGGATTTGCATTCTTCAGTCCCCCCATTTCCATTTGCTTTCTCCTGAGCCTAAAGTGCTTCTTGCTGGGTTCTTCCCCTTAGTCCTTACTTTATGCCAAATGCTGTTCTAAGCTCCTGATGGATGCTAGCTCATTGAGTCTTATGGTGTTAACCAACCATCCCCCTCCTTTTTTTAAAGGATGAGGCAACTAAGGCCCAGAGAAGATAAGTAATTTTCCTGTGGCCATACAACCAGTCAATGGCTGAACTAGGATTTGAACCCGGGCAACGTGGCACCAAATTTCCTGCTCTTAACCACTCTACTCTCCTGCATCTCCTGAGTTAGTCTTTTCCCCCTGAAACCTGTGACCCTTAGTCCTATTTAAACTGCTCTGGTCATGCATTGCCAGACAGTGGAAATCCACCACCTTTACAATGGCACTCAATTAGATCTCCACTTGGCACTGTCATGGGGCAGCTTGCTAGACTTCCTTGAGGACCAGCCCTAATTTGGACCAATTCTCAAAGCCCTGGTCCCCTCCAATTTCAATTTTCCCCCCGTTTTCTGCTGACCCACAGCTGAGGATCCAGCATGCCTTTTGGTGGACCCTCCCACCCCAGCCCACTTTGTGACAGGTGAGGACAGGAGGGGGCAATTGCTATTGAGGACCATGCAATTCCTGAGCCTTGATATGCTGCTGAAGTCAGGAATCCTTACTTTCACTCTCCTTCAACCTTCAGACTCACTGTGGCAGGCTCCTCCTTTTTAAGCGACTTATCTTTATATCCTTAGCACTTCATATGTCAGCCCAATATCCCTGCTATATAGATGGAATTTCTTTCTTTATATTTCCTTATTCCCTGCCTTATTCCAGGAAGGATGTAAGAGAGGGTCTCAAGTAGATGCATGTATAAATGCAAAACAATAAGATAAATAAAATTTAAAAAATAAGTGGACAAGGAAAGCAGGGCAAAAGGAAACTGAGAGAGTTTGGGAAGGTCAGATAAAATCAAAAGTAAGGCTGGTACACAATACATGTGCTGTAAGGCCATGCACATTCACTGGTGACAGGGAGAGAGTAGGCACAACAATGCAATCCAGGATCACTGCTCTTGGCCGGATTGACACTGGTACAGATTTTAGAATATTTAATGTAGCATTTTAAAATCATGTTCTAAGTAAAACCAGTTCCATTGAATTTGTGACTGTGGTTTGTGACTCAGTAAGTTTGGGAAGAGGGTTAGCAAAGGAATTACATTTCTTTACTGATTTTTGTTACTATGGTAAGTCTCTAGGAAGGGAGTAGGGTTACAATCATTTCTAGATTTTTTTCAGCACAAGGGTCATTCTTTTGGAAACTTAGAGAACCACTGGACTCTGAAGAGACTTTGGGAAAGGGAGTGTTGGTGGACAAGAAATGCTTTCTTCAAGAGTTATTTTAAAAGAAATGATCAGTAATTTTAAGTATATAAAAATTAAAAGTATCCACATGGGAAAAATATTATAGAAAAAGTCGAGGGAAAATGACAAACTGAGAAAGGATGGCAGACAAAACAAAAAGCTAATTTCCTTAATATATAAAAAGTTAGGACTAATCAATTTGTATGGTTACAAACCCACTAGAAAAATGGGTGAAATGCATGAACAGGTAATAAGAAAAAATACTTTATAAACATGTAAAACTATCTATCCCACTCACAAATGGAAAAACACAAATTCAATTAAAAAAAAAAAGAAAGAAAACCCAAACTGAGCTGCTGCTTTTTTACTTACCAGTGTGGTGAAACCTCAGGAGTTTGTTACTGTGTTGCGTTGGTCAGCGTGTGGGGACACAGGAAGTCTCCTTTGTTGGTGGGAAGAGAAATTGCTGCAAACACTTGGAGGGACAATTTGGCAACCTCAGTCACACACAGTCAAAATATAGCTACACTCTGACCACATTTTAGCACCTCCACTCCTGCCATCCAGGTCTGCACCACCACGTCTCTCACCTGGAGTGCTGCAATGGCCTCCTGCTTCACTTTCACTCCTTGACGTCTCTTCTCAACACACCTTCAGAGTAAAGATTTTAAAACAGAAGCCAGATTACGTCACATGTCTTGCTCAAATCCTTCCATTGGTATCCCATTTTATTAACAGCAAAAGCCAAAATTCCCATAATGGGCTATAGAGCCCTACATAACGTGGCCCTAGAATCTGTGCACAAAGCAATATAAACACTGACAGTCATTGAATGTAGTTTTTTGTAGCAAAAGACTGAGCATTTCTCCCAAGAGACTGAACTCTTCCTCAGCGGGGTTATTGAAGGGATTAGATAAAGTGTCAAACCAGAGAGGTTGAAGTTTATTTGTGTTCCACCACCCCTTCAAAGGTGGGGGCTGCTGTTGAAGAACAGATCAATTACAGTCAAAACAAACTACCCCTCTGAGTAAAAACTTGGAATATGTACATGTATGTGGTGGTATACTTTTCCTATTTCTCCCAAATTGGTGAATAAGGCTCAAAGTTGAGAACAAAAAGGTGTTCAGTTCCCACATGCTAAAGAGAGCTGCCCA
Source organism: Ailuropoda melanoleuca (assembly GCF_002007445.2). Taxonomy (NCBI): domain Eukaryota; kingdom Metazoa; phylum Chordata; class Mammalia; order Carnivora; family Ursidae; genus Ailuropoda; species Ailuropoda melanoleuca. Next base: position 1,326,511 of record NC_048223.1, read on the forward strand.
CAATTATGATCAGACACTTCCACTTGGGCTTACCGAGAGGTGCCGAATGAGTACTGTCGCCTCAACTGTCACCTCTTCCCCAAATGCTTACGTAAAAAGATTAAGGAATAAGTCCAGAGGTTAAGGTGCTTTCTCCCAAGATAGAATGAAGGGGCTTCAGAAGACTTAGTCACAGGGATGGGGGCTGCTGGAAGAAGGTGCTGAGGGTGGCTGACATTTCCTCTCCTGGCTGGAGGCAATTCCATGTGGAGGGTCACTGTGGTGTTATCATTGGAATTGAGTTTACCTCTCGAGAGAGCTTAACAGGTGCTCTGGTGGTTTGGAGGTAACCTGAACCCAGAGACTACTTATCTGGAGATTCCTGCAAGGAGCCTTGCAGGGGCCATCTATTGCAGAGCAGTGAGACGGGATGGGGGGAGTTTGCTTGGGAAAAGGAAGTAGGCAGCCCCCACTTGCAGCTCTCCATGTCCTTTGGAAAAATGGAAGATGAAATTACAGGGTACTGGATCTTCTTGTAAAAGAGCATAAAGGAGAGAATGGAGATACAAGCCATGAGGTTGTCCAGGCAACCTCTGGTCTAAGTGGGTGTACAGGATTTGGAGACTGTATCAGTTTCCTATGGCTGCCATAATAAAATACAAGATTGGGAGGCTTAAACAACAGAAATTTATTTTTCCTTATAGTTATGAAGGCTAGAAATCCAACATCAAGGTGTCAGCAACTTTGGTTTCTTCTGAGGCCTCTCTCCTTGGCTTGCAGATGGCTGCCTTTTTGCTGTGTCCTCATGTGGTCTTTCCTATGTATGTCTGCAGCCACGATATCTCTTTGTGTGCTTAAATTTCTTTTTCTTAAAGGGACACCAGTCAGATTGGATTAAGGTCCACCCTAACAGCTTCATTTTAACTTAATCACCTCTTTAAAGACCCTATCTCCAGTCACATTTTGAGATACTGGAATTTTGTAATTCAAGAAATGAATTTAGCAGGACACAATTCAGCTCATAACAGGGGCCTAGGTTTTTTTATTGAGACTGAAAGGAGACACAGATGCCACTTTCTGAGGTGGCTCTCAACAACAGAGGAAGGCATGGAGAAGCTGGACACCATTCCAAGAAAATCATCCCACCCCTGGAAAGACCTCCTTATCTTCAGAGGCTACTAGGAGTAGGTGGAGCTAGATGGAGCCAGAGCAAGACTAGGGGAGACTCCCAAGGACCCACAGGCTGCCAGTGATCTAAGAAGGTCTCTGCTTCCAGTCCTTCCCCTAATCCAAAATGCCTGATCCAGAAAAGGAACCAGACCCCCTCCTTCTCCCTCCACACAACGAAAGAGCATCTTCCCCAACTCCAACTCCTTTGAGGCAAGTGCCAATCTTCACTGGGGAGAAGTGAGGAGATGAGATTAAAACTGGATATGAGGTGGGAATTTTAAACAAATTAAAATGAAATTTAACTGACAATAGCAAGAAAGTTCTAGGATCTGCTGAAGAAGTCAAGTAGGCAAGAAAGGAGATTCTTTGGAGCTCAGCTGAATGTTGTGCTTGAGAAAATAATGCTATCACAATTTAAACTCTACCCACTTGATATTTCTCAATAAACTGGATTGCTATCTCTCTATATAAACAAAGGAGCGTGTCTTGAAAAACACAACAAACTGTTTTTGTTTTTAGTAGTTATCTTGGAAAGGGGAGCTTACGATGAAGGCCAATATGAGAAGAAAATGTACTTTTTCACTCTATACCCTTTTGAACTTTTAAAATAAATATCATGTGCATATATTATTTAAAAACACTTCAAACAATTAAAAACTAGAGTAGTGAAAATTGTACAGTACTAATGAAAAGAAGACTGAGTTCAGAAATAGCCCCGAAAGATACATGCTAATTCTGTATATGTTAAAGGAGTTTCTTAGCAGTGAGAACAATAGTTGTAGGATGAACCAGGGAAGCTCATAATAGAAAGAAGGTGAGGCATGCTGGGCCGGAGGAGAAAACCTATTCTACGCATTTGGAACACGGTCTGAAGAAGATGGAGGGGAAGAGACTTGGGCCAGGGCTTGAGTGTTGGAAACCAATGTGAACGCTGCTGCTGGCTTGAAGGGAGATAAACGTTGTGACAGATGCCTCCAAAGCTTTTGGCAAGGAATGGGGTTCCATTTGGTATGATGCATTTCAAGGTTAAGCTCCTTTGTGTCACGTAGATGTGGCATGTTTTTGGCTCCAGGCTGAACCTTGGGGTTTGGGATTTATATAATTGTGAAAGGCATTAAGTCAAGAGGCAAGGCACAATGATTTGGTGAATGACATTTGCTCTAATTCCTCACACATACATTGAAGCAACAGAAATCACCCCCAAAATATCAGGAAGGGATTCCAGCAAAATAGGAACTAAAGAGAGAGAGGTCATTTAGGTAGAAACATGTATTAAGTTTATGCACGTATCATTCATTTTCCCATACGTGATTAATTCTTGGTTGTGTTGAGTAAATAAAAATTGTAAAATCATCTCAAAAATTGGCTTGAGAGTGGGATGATAACCCTATCATTTTCCTGGAACTGACTTGGGCCGGGCAGGAGCTCTGATGAAGTGAGGTGCAAAACTGGATGCTGGACTGATGCAAGAGATGTAACTCATCCACACGCATGCCTGCCATAGTTCCTTCTCTGCTATTGACAGCACGAAAGGAGGTAAAACTGTAAAACGGTAGTATAAATAGTAAAAGCTGTGTGTCTGCCTTATTTTAGAAGGAGTCTTTGCTGTTGAGGAGCACACTCCAAGGAGTTCCCTGGAGCTTACAGAATACAGTGGCTTTAATTTGATGCTTGTTGTTTACTGAAGCCACTGGCTCTGATGATGTCAGGCCTCTTATGTTGCAAAGAGCGTCTCCTCAAAGAAGCACTCATAGTCCAACCCCTCTTGGCTCATAAACACTCTCTCTCTATTGAATTTTAAAATGGAAAATGTTTTTGTTTATTTAAGGCCTGGGTGGTGTGAGATGTCAGGAAGCTGATTGGGAGTAGAGGTGCTCTCTCTCATCAGAAGGACCTGAATGAGGAAGGATGTCATTAGGCTGAAACTGTTGTAGACCTCTTGCCACCCTGTGGGTAGTGGTGGTGAAGCCTGTCCAGATCGTAGTAGCAATATAGAGTAGGCATGGAGACTAGGTCCTAGGGAAAGTTTTTGAGATTTCTAATTTAGTTAAGCCTGAAATCTAGCCTGCAAGTTGATATTTTCAGGAATGTGGGTTAATATGTTCCACCCTCTCCATCTAAACCTTTATTTTGCTCCAGCTATTTGTTGTGAGGGTTTCTGTCCCATGCAACAGAAGGATTTTTATCTGTTACTGTAAAGTACTATGAAGAGATTACAACAAAAAATTGAGATGTAGGAAGAAATTAAAAGAAACAATGTTATCTAAATATGACAAATTGCAATAAAGACAAAAGGTTAGGAGCTAAAATTATAGATAATAGGTGGTTTAAAATAAGGACATAAACAATCAATGATTAAAAATATATCAATAACTCTAAAAAAAGGGGTGGCTCAGTTGGTTAAGTGTCTAACTCTTGATTTCAGCTCAGGTCATGATCTCAGGGTCATGGGATTGAGCCCCATATCGGGCTCTGGGCTCAGTGGGGTTTGCTTGAGAGTCTCTCTCTCCTCCCTCTGCCCCTTCCTGCCTCAAGCTCGTGCATGCTCTCTCTCTAATAAAAAAATAACAATAAAAGAGAGAAAAGATGAACATAAAAGACTAAAACCTATGATTTAAAAGCTTAGACTATCAAAGTAAAGGAGATTAAAGATTAAGAAAAGAAATAAAAAATTAAAAAGAAATACTAAAAAAAAAAAAGAAAGAAGACAAAAAAATTAAAGATTAGACAAAGAAAGACAGGAAGAAAAAAACAAAAAACAAAGCTCAGTCCAAAGTAAATCAGCGAGAGTCCACACAAAGTTCAAGGTGGTCGTTGAAAAAATTGTTGATGGGATGTCTTCCATGGGGCAAAGAGCCAAGAAAGCAGAAAGCTCTTAGCTTGAGGAGTTACCTGTAAATACACAAGGATGTCTGCTAATTACTGACACAGAGCAAAACAGTGGCAGGGGGTGGCGGGGTTGGGGGGGGGAACCTAGCCTTCTCATCCTTGGGAAACTTGAAAAGTGTTACTCATCTCCCTCCACCAGCACACACACAAGAGGTACCTGTCCAATTCTTTATTGTCTGAAAATTTGGCGTATTATGCATACAGCCCATAGAGCCTCGTTATAGTCAATTAGACAATTGGCAGGAAAAGCATGGAGTCACTGGATTCCTTTTTTCAAACGATTTCCTTTTAAAGAAGAAATACATGGAGAATATGACAGCAATAAAATAGCTATAATTGCTAAACATCAATAAAACTATGATTCCATTTGAGTTTACATGAGATGGTGGAGTTTAGCTTTGTGTTCAACAGTCTTTCAGTTCTTGAAGTACTAGAACAAGCAAGCAATTCTATATCCAATTAAAAAAATTTTTACAGTATTTTTAGATAACCAACATTTTTCAGTTGAGATTCAAATAAAAAAGAATTTAGCTCAAATGGAAAAAATTGGGAAAGATATTGGTATGGATGACCTTGCTAACCTCTTAGCAAAATTAGAAATAGTGAAAAGTCAATTCTTAAATCCCTGAAAACTCAGGAGACAAAAACCCAACTCGATGTTGAGACTTTAGAACAATATGCAATATGAAATTTCATCAGTTTCTCCCTTTTTGTATGTAATCTAGAATGTTGAGAAAACATGTTCATTCACAAAGGCTATCTTTTCTTTACTTGCCTATACTACAGAATTTACCGTTACAGTCAGTGTCAGTATTTTTCTGTTGCTTAAAGTGTTTCCTGAAATATTTTAACTACAGTTTCATATTTTATGAAATTTACTTAGAATACGTGTGATAGTTAATTTTTTGTGTGTCAGTTTGGTTAGATCATGGTACTCAGGTATTTGGCCAAACATTTGTGGATGTTGCTGTAAAGGTATTTTTTAGACAAGATAAATGTTTAAATTAGTAGACTTTGATTAAAGCAGACGGCTCTCCATGATGTTGGTAGGCCTCATCCAATGAATTGAAGGTCTTAAGAAAAAAGACTGACCTCTCCGAAGAAGAGGGAATTTTACCAGCAGACTGCATTTGAACCCAAACTACAACATTAATTCTTCCCTGGATATTCAGCCTCCCTGCCTACTCTAGAGATTTTGGACTTGCCAGCCTCAATAATTACGTGAACCAATTCCTTAAAGTAAATCTCTTCATATATACACACATTCTACTTATTCTGTTTCTCTGGAGAACCCTAACCAATACAATAACCAAATTCTTTGAACAGCAGAGAATTAAAGGAAATTTATTATTTTTTTTTTTGCAATGGAAAATGTACTTGGCTCAGAAAAAATATCAATTCTGATCAATAGAGTACAATATCCAAGTGTTGTCTACAGCATCTCAGAGGAATGTAAATATCTTACCTCTTTCCTCCATTAAAAATTTAATGAAACACACTGGATTGACAGCTTTAATTATTATGGGATTTTCATAGGTTGCTAATCTCTGGGATTCACAAAAGCGAGGTCACATCTAGTCTTCTGAACCCAGCAGTCCCCCATGCCCTCTACCAAGAACTTCATATAGAAAAAATACATGTTTTTTCTGATAACTGCAGGCACTTATTTAATAACATAAATAATTATTTAAAAAATTTTCTTGACATGCATTAATTTTCAGTATCTTCTATACTACTAATTCTGAAAAGATAATTATATAGAAGAAAATTTTGTTTGTTCTCTAAATATTAAAAAGTTTTTTTTTAAAGGAAATTAGCAAGTCAATCCTAAACTTTATTTAAAGAGTAATAGGACAGGAATAGCTAAACCAATTTAAGAATATGGACTGGGGAATATCTTTAGCATATATCAAGACTTTTTATAAAGCTGCAGTAATTAATGTGGTATGGTAATTAACACTGGAATAAAACAGACAATACAACAGAATAGAGAGCCAGAAATATTGTCATGTGTATATAGATGTTTGGTAAATGAAAGAGCTAACATTATAAAGCAGTAGGATAGACCCACAAAGTTCAAATCATAAAAGAAAAGATTTTTACCTGCTAAATTTGGTATATAAGTTTTACATGGTAGATTTCATTAGCGAGGTGAAAAGAAAAGCCATAGACCAAGAGAAATTATTTTCAAAGCATATAACTGAAGAGGAATTGATACTCTGATTATGCAGAAAATTTTCTATAAATCAGTAAGAAAAAGAAGCTTAGTTGGAAAATCGTCAGGATATATGAACAAGAGATTAATAGAATTAGAACCTGGTGGCCAATAAGCATATGAAAAAATGCTCAAACTCACATAATCAGGAAACTGAAAATTTAAAAATGAGTTTACTCAGAATGAACATTTCATACTCATTAAAAGTCTGAAAATATTCCATCAGAAAGGATGAATACCTACCATTTGCATCGATATGGATGGAACTGGAGGGTATTATGCTAAGTGAAATAAGTCAAGCAGAGAAAGACAATTATCACATGGTTTCACTCATATGTGGAATATAAGGAACAGGGCAGAGGACCATAGGGGAAGGGAGGGAAAACTGAACGGGGAATCATCAGAGAGGGAGACAAACCATGAGAAACTCTGGAATGTGGGAAACAAACTGAGGGCTGTGGAAAGGGAGGTGGGTGGGGGATGGGGTAATAGGGTGATGGGCATTAAGGAGCGCACGTGATCTGATGAGCACTGAATGTTTTTTGCAACTAATGAATCATTGAACACTACATCAAAAACTAATGATGTACTATATGTTGGCTAATTTAAAAAAACTTAATAAAAAAGTCTCAAAATATTAAGTATTATTGAAGATGAGGGGAAATAGAAACCTACACCCTTCTGCTGGCAGCATAACTTGGTATATTACAGTGACAGCAACTTCACTACATTTAGTATAGCTGAAGATTCCTATACTCTTACATATATGCCCTAGAGAATGCTTACAAATATGCATAATGAGACACACAAAAATGTTTTTTGGAGTATTACTTCTAATACTAACAAAATGTACATACAACATATTAATAGAGGAGTGGATAAAAATTGTGGTATATTGAATATACATAGCAGTTAACATGAACAAACTGTTGTGTCAATTTGAATAAATATAGAAAACATGGTACTAAATGAAAAAACAAGTTGCAGAAGAATTCACAGGCTAGGCTAGTATTGAAGTAAATCTTTTAAAAACATTCCACATTCTTATATATTACTTTGGGACAAATACATACATGGTACAAGTATAAAAATGTGGACAGAAACAACAGACAACATATGCGGAGCAGATGAATAAGAAAGATGAAGAATCTGGGGAGGCTGCAAGGAGTTTTAAATATGCCTATCATGTCTTTTTACTTAAAACACATGGGGTGAGGACAGGCTAGAAGTGGCAGAGGGAGGAAGGCTTGTTGGAAGCTTCACTGTCGTAGAGGAGTGGTTGCTCCATTGTCTGGTTGGCAGTGCCTTTCTCAATTTGAGCCAGGGCAGACAGTGGGGAGGGGCAAAGCATCTTTCCACCTTCTTTTCAGCCATCAGGTTTTCTGCAATGCAGTGCCAACACGTTCATGGATCACCAATTCTACTTCTCGATCCAATTCTAAGGGCTTTACAAATAGTGGCCATTTCTCCAAATTTTGGCAATTAAGTGCCAGTTCTAGTTTTCATTGCCGTGAGTTCTCATCACTTACTGGGGGGCTTTTTAAGCATCTGTATTAGTCAAAGTAGGCTAGACCATACTGTAATAAGTAAAAATGCAAATCGCAGTGGCTTAAACTAGTCCATGTTTCATTCTAGCTCCTGCAGCATCCAATGCAGATATTCCTGGTCAGGAGGCTTTTCTGGGTGGTTCTCCAAACAGAGTACTCATGGATCTAGGCTTCTAATATTGTACAGCTCTGCCACTATCGCCATAAGGATGGAGGAGAAAGATGGTGATAGATTGTTAAGGATGGTCAGTCAACAGCCAGTTCTTTTTTTTTTTTTTTTAAAGATTTTATTTATATTTATTTGACAGAGAGACAGCCAGAGAGAGAGGGAACACAAGCAGGGGGAGTGGGAGAGGAAGAAGCAGGCTCAGTGGAGGAGCCTGATGCCCGACAGCCAGTTCTGAATGTGGTATACTTCACTGTTGGCCAATACCACCAGCCAGAACTCAGTCACACAGTCCTATCTATCACAAATCCTATCACAGTCACAAGCGGTCCAGGGAATGTAGCTTTCTCTGAGCCTAAGAGGAAAATTAAGGAGTTTGGTGAATTTATAGTATTGTCCAGCCACCACATTTTATTGAGAACATGAGACTCTGAGACAGAATTTAAAACCATTATGTTTTGTTTCTTAAATTTTTACTTTTAATTATTTACTCAGTTATCATCAATCTGGTGATAAGCCCCTGCAAACTCACTACCCTAAATATGAACAAGGACCTTGACAAAATCCTACAACTAACTAAATGCTTTTCCCCACTTCTCTCCCCTGACTCTCTACACAAGATTACCATCATCCTGAAACTGTACTGATTGTTCCATTGTTTTTCTTTCTTTAAAAAAATCAATCATTGTCTTGAGATAATTTGAGATTCACACACAGTTGTAAGTAAGAACACAGAGAGATCCTTTGTGCCCTTTACCCAGATCCTCCCAGTGGCAACATCTTGAAAAACTATAACATTATAACCAGGATGTTAACATTGATACAGTCAAGACATAAAATATTTCCATCAGGAATAGGATCGGTTAAATGTTGCACTTTTGTAGTCACATCAACTTCCCTCCTTAGCCCTGGTATCCCCTAGATTGTTCTCACTTTTATAATTTTGTCATTTCAAGAATGTTATACAAATGGAAACACTTCATTTTGGGCTTGGGTTTTTTTTTGTTTTTTTGTTTTTTCCCTCTCCCAGCATAATTCTCTGGAAACTCATCCAGATTGTTGCATGTACCAATAGTTCGTTCCTTTTAATTGCTCAGTAGTATTCCATGGAATGGATTTACTACAGTTGTTTAACCATTTACCCAACAAATGGTAACCGGATTGTTTTTAGTTTCAAGCTATACAAATAAAGTTCCTATGAATATTTGTGTACAGCTTTTTTTTTTTTTAATAATATAAACCTTCATTTCTCTGGGATAAATGGCCAGGAGTGCAACTGGTGAAGTTCATGTTTTAGTTATGATAGTCCCCTCATCTTCCCACATAAGCTCTAGAATAGCTTTGTCTACCTCTACAAAACATCTTACTGGGATTTTGGTAGAAACTGTGTTAAACTTGTACATCAATTTGGGGGAACTGACAGCTTTACTCTGTTAAGTCTACTAATCCATGAACATGGTGTGACTCTCCTTTTATTTAAATCTTTACTCCATTAGGGTTTTGTAGTTTGTAGTACAAGCCCTGTACAAGTGTTATTAGATTTACACCTGTTTTTGTGCAGTTTTTAATGATATATTTTTAATTTCAGTGTCCACATGTGTTTATTGCTAGTGTATAGCAATTTAACTGATATTTCTGTTATCTTGTATCCTGCAACATTACTGAATTCACTTATTAGTCCTAGGAGGTTTTTTTTGGAAATTTCTTGGGATATTCTATGTAGAAAATCATGTCCTCTGCAATAGGGGACACTTTCATATCTTCCTTTCTGATCTGTATGCTATCATTTCATTTTCTCACATTATTGCAGTAGCTAGACCTTCCAGGACTATGTGGAATAAGAGTGGTGAGATTGGATACCCTTGTCTTGTTCCTAGTCTTAAGGGGAAAGCATCAGCCTTTCACCATAAATAGAATATTAGCTGTAGGAAGGCTTTTTTTTTTTTTTTAATAAAGATGATCTTTATCAGATTGAGGGAGTCTCCCTCTCTCCTTATTTTTTCTGATATCTTTTGTAATGAATGAGTATTGAATTGTCAAATGTCTTCTCTGTATCTATTGACATAATCCTGGGATTTTTCTTCTGGGAATTTTAAGGCTCCACTTGGTCATGGAATAAAAATTTTTTAATATACTGTTGAATTCTATCTGCTAATATTTTATTAAGGATTTTTGCATCTATGTTCATCAGGGATGTTGGCCTGTGGATTTCTTTTTTTTGGTAATGTCTGTGGTTTTATCAGGCTAATACTGGCTTCATAAATGAATTGGAAAATATCCTTTCCCTTTCTATTCTATGCTTTCTCATTAGAAGAGATTTTGTAGACTTGGCATCTAAAGGTCTGTTATTTTATTTTATTTTTTTGGTCTGCTTTTTTCCTATTGTTTAGGTTGGTTAATTTCTACTTATTTTATTCTATTTTTTATTTCTTCATCCATTTTGCTATTGATCCCATCCACTGAGGTTTTTATTTTGTTAAAAAATTTTTTTTGAGTTCTAAAATTTCCATTGGTTTTTATTACCTTCTTTGTTGATACTATTTTTTTCCGCTGAGACTTTTTATTTTTTCATTTGTTTCAAAAGTGCTCATAATTGTGCACGTGCATTTTATATTATGGCTACTTTAAAATGTTTATCAAATAATACTAACATTACTTTCATCTCTGTCTTTTCAACTAACTATCTTTTTAATTCAGTTTTAGATCTTTACCGTTTTTGGTCTGATGAGTGATATTTCAAATAAAACCTGGACATTTCCAACATTACATTATGAGATTCTGGATTTTTTTAAACCTTCTGTTCTATTTGGCTTCCTCTGACACCTCTCTGGTCAAATAAGGGAGGGTCCTGCCTTCTATGTAGGTGCAGACATCCAGGTTCCCTACCTGGTCTTTGCTGATACCTGAGGGTGGGGTTCCTCATTACTGCTGGGCAGGATTGGGAGTTCTGGCTCCTTACTAGGCCTCCAGTGATACTTTCCTGGCAGAGAGGGGCATGCATACCTCATCACTGCTCCTCATGTGGTCTCCACTGTACCCATGTCAGCCTTGTAACTACTAGGTGGTGAGGAAAGTCCTGAATCTCCCCAGGGCTTCCTCTCACACCACCACAGTGGAGAGGAAAGAGTACCCTGTTACTCTCAGGTTGGAGGGAAAATCCAGGTTCCGCATCTTGTCTCCCCTGAACCCATGGGGGACCTCAATACTGCATGGTGCAGATGAAAGTCCTGGCTCTCTACTCTACTGTCTTTGTCACCACTCTGTTGGTGGTTTGGAGTTCTTTATCACCACCTGATGGGATGGGTGGGGGGTGGGAGGATTGTGGGGGTGGGTGGAAGTGTAGGCTCTTCACTTGGTCTTTGCTGGCATGGGTTCGGCCTCAGTTTTTTGTGGTGTTTTTCTGGAATACAGCAGTTTTTGCCTACAGGTTTTCCGTCTTGCTAGGCTGTCCCTTTCCTGGTTCATTGGCTAGGAAGAGTAGGCTTTTATTGGGGCTTTTGTCCTCTGTGTCCATTGGTGTTTCTATGTTGCTGGCTTCTCCAGCTTTATATGTGGTATATATATATATAAGGCAAAAAGAAAACCCAGAAAACTCACCAGCATATCCTTCGGTGGGTCTCAACATATCCCTAGATGGTCTATTTTTTCTCTTCACTTTTTGGGTCTTCTAATGATTGTCTTATTTATTTATTTATTAAATAAATTGAGGTATATTGACATGTAACTTTTTTTTAGTTTCAGGCTACAACATAATGATTCCCTCTCTATATATTGTGAAATGATCTCAATAAGTCTAGTTAACATCTGTCACCATACATAGTTGCACAACTTTTTTTTTATGTGAAGACTTTTAAGATCTACTCATTTGGCAACTTTAAAATATGCAATACTGTATTATTAACTGTAGTCACCATGTTGTACACCATGCTATCCAAGCTTATCTCAGCAACCTGCACTTGAACCGCCATGGTGAGAAATTTTGTTTTTTAAGTTTCAATCTATGAAGATCTATCTATCTATCTATCTATCTATCTATCTATCTATTTATTTAAATTTTAATTCCAGTGTAGCTAACATACCACTTTCTTACACCATACACAAAAATAAACTCAAATGGGTTAAAGACCTAAACATGAGACCTGAAACCATAAAAATCTTAGAACAGTAATTTCTCAGACATTGGCTATAGCAACATCTTTCTAGATATGTCTCCTGAGGCAAGGGAAACAAAAGCAAAATTAAACTATTGGGACTACGTGAAAATAAAAAGCTTCTGCACAGCCAAGTAAACAACCAACAAAACTAAAAGAAAACCTACTCAATGGGAGAGGATATTTGTAAATGACATATGTGATAAAATATATAAAGAACTTATGCAACTCAACACCCAGAAAACAAATGATCCAATTAAAAGATGGGCGGAAGACATGAACAGACATTGCTCCAAAGAACGCATAGGGATGACCAACTGACACATGAAAAGATGCTCAATGTCACTCATCATCAGGGAAATGCAAATGAAAACCACAATGAGATATCTCTCCATACCTGTTAGAATAAGAACATTTTTGAGATGGAAGGCCAGATACTCTGGGACTCCAATATCCTCCCCGAGAGGAAAGTAGAGGCGTTTTTGCACCAGGCAGTGAAGCGGCGGCGGCAGGAGATCTCTGCACCTCAACTCCAGGACGAAGAAACCATGCAAGGCGGCGGCTATTCGTGCTCAGAAAAGTAGTTCCCACACGGAGGCACCCCGCGGCAGCAGCCCTGGAGGGCGTGTTTTACGGCTGCGGGTAGGCGATCCCAGAGGGGTCCCGTGACCCCAGCGAGGCGCAACGCGGGAACTTCGCACCGGAAGAGCTTGCGGCCGAGCCAGTCGGTAGGTGCGCACGCAGCGGGTCCCCGAGTGTGTGGAGCGCGACTGCCTGTGGGAGAAGTTGGACAGCCGCTTGCTTCTGTCGGGTGCAGACCAGGACCTGGACGTGGCACCGTCAGTGGCCTCTGCCACCCCTGCCCGCCGCTGCCGCGTGGGACCCGTGGGGCAGCTGCGTGCGAAGGACCGGCCCCATCCATCCTGCAGGCCTCCCTGCCGCGCGACCCACATATCGTGGACAGACTTGCAAACCGTTCCGATGAGTTCTGTGGCTGATTGTGTTTGCCATTACAGACAAGGGAGCCCAGCTCTGTACGCTGCAGTTGCTTCATCTCGACGCCTCTCGGCAGCGTCTACGCAGTTGTTATAACGTTCGTCCACCACTGTCCGCCGAAAATGTTTCAGAGGTGTCTCCAGGGCCGCTGTTGTAGGAGACCCCACCTCTGTGAATCATACCTCCATTCTGAAGGAATGGAATACCAGGAATACCATGACATGGCATCTTGTTTAAGGAGGTACAGACTTTGAAAAACCTCCGTAGCCTAGAGATTGAGAGATAGGCGCCATGCCTTCTGATTTGCTAATGAACAAGAGTGTCTATCTTTTCGGTTGTCTTGTCAATGTTTAAGCTCTTCGCAGCCAGGAGGAGGTTTCGTCGTCAGCTGACAAGCCTGATGAGGCCCCTGAATCTGACCTTCATTCTTAACTTCTGTGTTGTCTCCCCAGTGGGTACAGTGGTGGCTTCTATGTGAGTTTAGTGACTGGATGAGCTGAAGGAACTGTAGCAGGCAAAACTGTATCTCTCGGTCTCTGGAAAAAGACAAATCTTCTTTGGCTGACTGCTTATGTAAGTAGACATGATTGAGTAGGTGAAGAGAAAATTCTATGATAACCAGTAAGAACCAGCAGGTGGAGGTTACTGGGTGCTGCTTTGTTGGCTGGGGTAACCAATACTCCAGGCATATCGTGGGTATGTGAAATAGGCGAAGGGGGTCAAAAGTACAAACAAAGTTATAAATTAAGTAAGTTAGGGGAGGTAATGTGCATGTTTGTCTTATATATTATATGCAGGGTTTTTAGTAATACTTAGTGGGAAGAATAAAGAAAAATACATCTATGCTTCTAGAAGTGGAGCTGCTTTCCTTTTTATATGGATAAATTGTATTTATTTATTTATTTATTTATTTATTTATTTATTTATTTAAGATTTACTTATTTGGTGGGACACCTGGGTGGTTCAGTCAGTTGGGTGCCTGCCTTCTGCTGGGGTCATGATCCTAGGGTTCTGGAATCCAGTCCCATATCCAGCTCCTTGCTCAGCAGGGAGCCTGCTTCTCCCTCTGCCTGCCACTCCCCCTGCTTGTGTGCTCTCTTTCTCTCTCTCTGACAACTAAGTAAATAAAATCTTTAAAAAAAAAAAAGATTTATTTATTTGTTTTAGAGGGAGAGGTGCGCACCTGCTTGTGTGCTCCTGCCCATAGGGAGAGGGGGAGAGGGAGAGACTCTTCAAGCCCTCTCTCCTGAGCAAGCAGACAGCTGGGGCTCCATCTCACATGAGGTCATGACCTCAGCAGAAACCAAGAGTTGGAAGCTTAACCCACCAAGCCACCCAGGCACCCCTCTTTTTACTTATTCTAATATAGCCTTTATTTGTGCTTAACTTTACAAAAAGAGTATCATGTTCAACCTATTCTTTTGGGACTTTTTTTTTTCACATTAATATCATATTGATAGGAGTTATCCTTATGGCAACAAGTCCCCGTGTAGTTAATTAGTTCTGCCTGCTATGTATGTATAGCATGGTTCATTCATCCAAGTTTACTGTGGGTAGATATTTGTGATGTTTTCAGGTTTTTGCTCTTGTGAACTGCACTGATATAAACAGTGTTTTACATGTATCCTATCCTACATGTGCTAGAGTTTCTTCTGATACATACCTAAGAGTGGAATGAATTGCTAGGCTACAGGCTATGTAAATCTTCAACTATAGAATAAAATGCTAAATTCTTTAACAAAGTGGTTGCATTAATTTATATTCCCACTAGCAGTATGTTACAGATACAACAGATCTTTACTGAGCTGAAGTCTGAAAACTCTCCCAAGCAGTAAGCTGCTGGGTGATTGTGGGGCTCCCCTCAAATTTCCTGTCTCTCTGGCATCACTTACTGTCAGTTGTGTAATGATCACTATCTAAAAACTGCTGTTCCATGTATTTTGGCTTTTTCTTTCTTTTTTTTTTTTTAGTTGTTTCTGGCAGATGAATCAATCTGGTCCCTGATTCTCTGTCTTGTTTGGAAGTAGAAGTCTTTTAAAATCATTTTAACTCCTATTTTTCCGGTAATAGTTGTCTCTTAAAAATTTATAAGATCATTTATGTTTCTTCTCTACTCATCTTGATTAATTTTACCAAAGTTTATTTATTTTGTTAGTTTTTCCAAATAGCCATATTTTGGCATTTTATCTTTGTTAGTCTTCTCTAGTCTTCGTTTTCATTTATCTCTTATCTTGTATTTTCTTTAGTTTTATGCTGTTGTTCCTTTTCTGATCTCTTAAGACGGACAATTAATTCATTAATTTTGAGGCTTTCAATTTTTTCCCTCAATAGTCCTGTTTAAGGCTATAAATTTCCCTCTGATAGCTGCTTTTCTTGAATCACATAAATTTTGACATATAATTTTAAAAATTTTATTTTATTTTTATTTTTTAAAAAGATTTTATTTATTTATATGACAGAGAGAGAGACAGCCAGCGAGAGAGGGAACACAAGCAGGGGGAGTGGGAGAGGAAGAAGCAGGCTCACAGCAGAAGAGCCTGATGTGGGGCTCGCTCAATCCTAGGACCCTGGGATCAGGCCCTGAGCTGAAGGCAGATGCTTACCGACTAAGCCACCCAGGCGCCCCATAATTTAAAAAATTTTTAAATCAATTCTGTCATTGAATAGTACATCAAAAACTAATGATATAGTATATGTTGGCTAATTGAACTTAATAAAAAAATAATTAAAAAAAGAGTATACTTATGAATGGAGCTAGAGAGTATTATGCTAAGTGAAATAAGTCAGAGAAAGACAAATACCATATTTCACTCATATGTGGAATTTAAGAAACAAAATGATGAACATAGGGGAAAAAAAGAGACAAAACAGAAAACAGACTCTTAAGGATAGAGAACACGCTGATGGTTACCAGAGGGGAGGTGGGTGAGGGGGTGGGTTAAATAGGTGATGGGAATTAGGGAGGGGATTTGTGATGAGCACTGGGTGATGTATTTAAGTGATAAATCACTAAGTCCCACACCATAAACTAATATTACACTGTATGTTACCTAAATAGAATTTAATAAAAACTTGGATGAAAAAAAAAAGAACTCCAGTCAATAAAATGTGTTTGAGATTATTCTGCTAAAAAAATAATAAATAAATTAAATTAAATTAAAAAATAAAAAAATTTAAATCTGTTCTAGGTATTTTAAAAATTCCATTATGACCTTATTTTAATCCATGAGTCATTCATCAGGGCTTTGAAAAATAAATTTTGAATAAGTGGGAATTAAAAATTTATATTTGTATTATTAATGTCTAATTGCATACTTTTTTGAGTAAAATTGTTGAGGCTTTATCACCTAATTCATGATAAATTTTTATAGTCATCTGTACTTGAGAATATTTTTATTCAAAGTGTCAGATGTTCATTAGGTTACATTTTTTAGTTATGTCATCCAGATGTTGCATATCTGCTGTTTTTTTTCTCTATTTGACTTCTCAGTAATTGAGAGAGGTGTGCTGAAATCCCTCACTATTGTGGTGGATTTATTACTCTGTCCTTGTGGTTCCTATAAAATTTACTTCATATACTTTCAAGCAATTTTATTAGTAACCTTGTATTTAAAACTACTATGTCTTCTTGGATAATTGCATTAAGTAGTGAATTGAATTCTCCGTCCTTAAGAATATGTTTTACTTTGATATTTATTTTATATATTGTTAGTGATAACTGTAGCAACTTTGTTTTGATTGTATTTACTTCATACTTAATTTTCTATCATTTTACTTTTAACTTTTGTATATTCTTATGCTTTAGGAATATCTTTTATAAACAGCATATATTAGATTTTGTAAAATCTAAACTGTGACTTTCTCTCTTAAAATCTAGTTAATATTTATTTATGCTAATTATTAATATATTTGGACTGGTTCAAAATATCTCAACTTATTATTTCTGTGTTTTTTTTTCTCTATTTCTATTTCCTTTCACCCACTTCATCTTCTTCTCTCCTTTAAATTAATAGCTGTGACTACTCAAAATACTCATCTGGGAATTGTTACTCATCCATAATGAGATAAGTAACTCCTGCTAGAATTTAAAATAAGCACCACTCCCTTCATTGAGAAAGTCTTTATGTAAAAATCATATTACCTGAACTAAGCAGTGTTTTTAGTGATGCGATTGATACATACTTTGGTGCAAGAAACTTGTTAAGATGGGGAGCCTGGGTGGCACAACGGTTAAGCGTCTGCCTTCGGCTCAGGGTGTGATCCCGGCCTTGTGGGATCGAGCCCCAGNCTGGGTGGCACAACGGTTAAGCGTCTGCCTTCGGCTCAGGGTGTGATCCCGGCGTTGTGGGATCGAGCCCCAGGTCAGGCTCCTCCGCTGTGAGCCTGCTTCTTCCTCTCCCACTCCCCCTGCTTGTGTTCCCTCTCTCGCTGGCTGTCTCTATCTCTGTCAAATAAATAAATAAAATCTTTAAAAAAAAAAAAAAAAGAAACTTGTTAAGAACTGACAAACAGTTCAGACTGGTTAGCTTAGTGGACCACAGTTTGAGTTCTTACATACCTTGTGAGGACCTCTCAACGTACTGATAGCATCTAAGCTTTTAAATAGGGTTATTATGTTTCCTCTTTTATTTTGAAAATAGATTTCTTTCTCTCCCCCTCTTTAATATAGCAACCAACTCCAGCATAGCAACCAAGGTACTTACTCTTTGACTCACATATCACTTAGAGCATCTCTTGTTTGTCCTTTTTATTTAAGCATCTCCCCACCCTGTCGTCATCATTGATCTTTGGATGGTAAACCTTCCAAGGCCTTATATTTCTGATAATGTGTTTATCAAGCCTTGAGATTTGATTTATATTTGGGCTGGATATACAGTTCTAAATTCTAAGTTCTTTTTCTTCAATACTTTTGAAATTCTATTTCCATAGTCTTTAGGGCAGTGTTGCTTCTGAATAATTTTTTTTTTTTTGTCTTTGAGGTGATATGCTTTTCCTCTTTTTGTTAACTTTTAGAATTTTTTTCTTTATCTTTCTTATTCTTCAGTTTTAGTATAATGTGTGGATTTTTCTTCTCTTTCTTGCCACTCTACAGACTCTTTCCATCTTAGCCCTGTTATTTTTTAAAAAATTGAATATTTATCTACATTACTTCTTCAGATATTTACTCCTTTTCAAATTTTTTCTTTCTGTGATTTGAATTTTAGCACTCCTTTTTCTATTCCTTATACGTATCGATTTTTTTTTTCTCATTTCTTCGCCCTTCTTTTCTGAGCAGTGTTGTTTTTGGAGTATATCATTTTTGTGTTCTTTGTTTCAACTATTATAATCTTGTCTTTAAAATATCTGCTTCACTCTTTTTAATAAATTTTTAATCCTATTGATGCATTCTTTCCTTTAAAAAACATTTCATTAAGCTGATTTAAAGTTATTGGTATGTGTATTTTTGTTTCTGATGGAATATGAAAAATCCAGATCGTTGTACTCCTCAAATATCTTATCCTTTTGATTTATGGACTTGTTTTTCCTGGGGTTATTCTGTCAAGCAGAGCATATAGGGGAAGGTCAGACCCCTGCTTCTGTCACCTCAGTTAGCTCAGGGGGTGGGAATGGGGTATATGCCTGAGCCCTGGTGTCCAGAGGCTCAGGCAGTGAAAAACTGAGTCAATTTCTCCTCACCCTAAAAAAAGAACTTAATGTAGGGCTTTGCTCTTTGCCCCTCAGGAAAGAGCAGCTTTAGGTGGGGATCTTCCTTAAGCACAGCTGCTTAACTGGAGTCATTACTTTGCTTTTCACTCCATGTCACAGTAGCTCCTGCCATTGATTTTCCTTTGTTTTTGAGATCACTTGGACCAAGTCTGAGTTGCTATAGGTATAGGGTGGATGTTCTTTATCCCAACAGTACCTTTTCTATTTTATTCTATTTTCTATCTTCTTTACAGTCTACTGGGCTGGCTCTTGTGCTCCTGAAGCCAGTCTTTTCCTCCCATATCAGTTCAAAATAGCCCTCTGCCTTCATCTCAGGGATTTCTCATACCTTTCTTGGTGTCTTTGGTTGGTCTTGGGAATGAGAGTCAAGAACAATCCCCTATTCACCTTCCTAGCCTAGTAGGATCTGGAAATGGATCCACCCACCCTTTGCTACTATTTTTAGGGGGTCATCATTTTTTTTTTCAGCACAAAGTAACCTATAGTTTTTCTCATGGTTTTATTTTTATAAAAGGTGTTTAGAATGTAAATAAAAATGTAGAATATAAAATATTATACCCAAATTCTCTGTGTTCCATTTCCAAACTTTTTGCCACATGCAATCACATTTTTTTTATGTGCAGGTTTTTTTTTTACTCTACATTACTTTGAATGTATTTATTTTGATTTGTTGTTCTTGTTGATTTTTATGATTCTACAGTGTTTATTTTTAATATATTGCATAATATTCTTAAAAATTATATACCAAAACTTACCAAGGCTATCTCAGGTTTACGTTATTTTTACTTTTCACTGTTAAAGGTGAATATAACATCTTTATAAATGTATCTTTTGTCTTTTGATTTAGATTTGTTTTAAGAATGAGATTACAAGGTCCATGGATATAAAAACTTTATGGCTCTTGATAAGTATTGCCAAATTGCCCTTCAAAGAATGATGCTATTCTTTGAATGGTTTTCTATATACTTATTCTGATGTATACTTAATTGCATATGCAGAAACTTGTTGTATATCACTTAAGACAAATCCTCTTCTGTCTTTTTACACTACTCTGATTACATTTTTTAAGGATACATTAAATTAAAATGGTGATAGACCATCTCCTTTTTTTTTTAAAACCACTATTACTTCCAAATAGCCCTGTAAAATCCTCTTAATTCTAATTCTAATTTAAGTAATTAGGAATATAAATATAAATTAAGACAATGGGTGACATTTACTCCCTTAGATTCTAGCAATATAGAGAGCATGTATTCCTTATATAGTTTGAGGTCTTAGGTGTCCTAGAAAGGTACAAAATATTTTTTGAAATCCATTTATTTCCACAAGTTGGTTGAAAGTCTGGCCCTCCTTCTCTGTTTGGAACCATATAAGTCCTGGGGGTTTTGTATCATGCAGGAAAGGGATGGGGGATGGATAAAGGGCTTCTGTTAGACTTGTTGCCAACCCTAATGTCTAGTGCTCAAACTAGATATAATTTGATATAGAAAATGTAAAAATGTAACATTTTTTTACATTTTGAAGCCCTGCTATTCATACCTGCTATTATCTTTAAACAAAAACTCTGAATATATTGCTTACACATATTACTTACATCATGCTATATAATTTACAAGATTCCTGAAATAATTATGGTTAGTATGTGCCAACCACTGTTTTAGATATATTTTTAATCCTTGCAGTAATTTTTGCTGCATAATAAACAAAGCCAAAATCTTGGGGGTTTACAATAATAAACACTGATTTTCTCCCTCATTAGTCTGTGGGTTGTCTGTGGTTCTCCTGTGTTCCAAGATTGCCTGGCCTTGGCTCTGGGCTGTGGGTTGGGTTCCTGTCTGCTTCTTCAGTGCCAGTGGCTGTCTGGGGCATGGTCTTCTTATTGCAAACAACCGAAGTATATGTAGGCAAGCTAAACCACACAAACGTATTTAAAACTTTTGTTTGAATCACATCTACTAAAATTCCGTTGTCCCATGCAAATCACATGGCTAAGTGCAACTGCAGTAGGTTGGGATATATACTTTGCCCACAGTGGAAGGCACTGCAAAGTCATGTGGGAAAGAGTGTAGATGTGTAACTTTATTAAGGAGTGAGTGAAGAACTGAGAACAATAATCCCATGTATCATAATTCTCAAAGCAATTGTATAGACTGTCTCTTGTTAACTCATCATCATCCCTATCCCCTATATGATATTAAAGGTGCTGATTGCACTGCATTTTAGGAGAGAAGCCCAGTGTATTAGTTAGCTTGGGCTGCCATAACAAAATCTCATCAACTGGGTAGCTTAAACAGCAGAAATTTATTTCACACAGAAACTCAGAGTAAGGTGCCAGCATGATTGGGGTCTAGTGAGAGCTCTCTGTCTGGCTGCCTTCTCACTGTGCCCTCATGTGGTAGGCAGAGAGAAGGAACCAGCTCACTAGTGCCTTCTAAGAGTGCATTCTGTCATGGAGGTCCACTCTACCTGTCAGCAGGTGGGCAAGTAAAGGGCAATGGCAGACATGAGGCATTCTTTATAAAAACACTTGCTTTGGTGCTGCCAGCAGCTGAGATCATTATCAGAGGTCTTCTGTGATTCCTTAAACCTTCTAACCTCTAAAAGCTAGTGGTGGTTTTCCCTTACCTTGGCTCCCCCAGAGCTTCCCATAATTTTGTAAGCACTTGTTATATTTTATTGAGTTTAAGATGCCATCAGTTGTGTCACTAAGAAAGGAAAAAGTGCTACTAATTAGATTAAAAATTTTTTAGCCCTAAGATTTTTGTTCCATATTTTTAGAAAAAGCTCTTTTAGACTTAATTAGATAGGTTTTAAAACACCTGCACATACAGTTGTACATACATAAAAATGCAAGTATGAGCACAATAAATTCACTGTTATTCCTGAAATAACTTCGTATTCTGAATTTTGCTCTTCTGAATCATTTTTTCCACGTAGAGTCCTTGGTGTGAGTTTTTCCACTCATGAGGAGGCACTGGGAGCATTGCTAATGGATCATTTCTTAAAAGAGTACTCCATCAATACCTACTGTCTTTTCTTCCAAGCTGCTAACAAACATTCTGCCAATTTGGCTGGCGTTGTCTTAATTTTATGTCAACTCTTATTCCATTCACAAAGAGTACTTAGTTTGTCAATTCAGTGTGTAAGGATCTGCAGTGGTTGACTCATACCAGTGAGAGTGAGCATAAGTTCTGCACTTCTCTATGAGCTTATTCTTTATTCTTGACACACGTTTCTGCAATGCATCAAAAACTGATCAGTGGGTTGTGTAGGGTTCCTAGGTATCTATTCTGAAGACTTTTAGCTAGCTTAGTGGGTATGCATTTGTTTTCTGAGCACATACTATGACATCTTGGGGGAAGATCTCATTTTTGTATACCATTTTGCAATTTAAAATTAAATCTAAAACCCATGGAAGGTACAACAGCAAGAGTGAAAGTTAATGTGTATATGGACTTTGAGTGATAGAGATGTGTCACTGTTGATTCATTGATTGTAATAAATATACCACCATGGTGTGAGATATTGGTGGGGGAGGCTGTGCATTTGTGGGGCAAAGGGTATATGGGAACTATTTTCTGCGCAATTTGCTGTGAACCTAAAACCATTTTAAAAAATCTAGAAAAGTCTATTGAAATATTAAATATAAAAATAATCTTGTTATTGGTAATTATTCATAGCTTTACAGGGTTAGGCTACTTTATAACCTGTGTCATGATGTTGTTATCTTTAGTAGTGATGGTATCAGCACTGGAGTTTCTTTAGCATTTTCTGTTTGACGAAACAAATGGTTTTATTAATTTACTCAGTTCAATCATAGGTTACTGGCAATTAAGTAACTTCTGTTCATAGTCAGCAAAAAGTTTCTGACGAATTGATACCTAGGGCCTTAAGGATAATCTTGGGTTGTACATAAATTATTCACAGAAGCCTCTTTTCAGCTCTTCTGGATGATTTGGCAATTTCTCCTGTCTTGATTTCCCTCTTAGTTTGCGTTTGCCTAAAAGCAGAGCCTGAGATAAGGATGTGAGTACATAGAGAGCATATTTAGAAAGTGCTTTCTGGGGGTGCCTGGGTGGCTCAATTGGTTAAGGGCCCAACTCTTGATTTTGACTTAGGTCATGATCTCAGCGTCATGATCTCAGGGTTGTGAGATTAAAGTCCCTTTTGGGGCTCTGAGCTCAGCAGGGAGTCTGCTGGAGATTCTCTCTCTCCCTCTCCTTCTGCCCCTCCCCCTGCTTGCCCTCTCTCTAAATTAAATAAATCTTTTAAAAAAATGGGGTGCCTGGGTGGCTCAGTCAGTTAAGTGTTTAACTCTTGGTTTCGGCTCAGGTCATGATCTCGGTCGTGAGATCGAGCCCTGCATCTTGGGCTCCGTGCTCAGCATGGAGTCTTCTTGAGTTTCTCTCTCTTTTTCCCTCTCTCTTTGCCTCTCCCCCTGCTCAAGTGTGCACACTCACTCTCTCTCAAATAAAATAAATAAATAAAATCTTTAAAAAAAAAGGGAAGTGCTTTCTGAAAGCATGTGACCTTCTAGGGCCATTAACTTCACCCTTGGGCCATTTACTGTCCCCATACTCCAATTGCCAGGCTTCTCTTCCATAGAAGAGCAGAGACACCGTATTGTTTTGAATAAAGGGAAAGAGCAGTGATGAAAACTGAGAGTTGGCTATTGGGAATCATATGCCAGTTTTGTTTTTTCCATGTTACTTGCTAGTCCAAAATGCATAAAGCTGAGACATAGCGTGATCTTATGACATTTATTCTCTTAGCCTGTTTTCATTTATGCCTCTTTAACAACTGTTTGGGATGGATGCTATCTGTGTACCCCAAGTGTATCTACTCTGCTTTCTCCGTTTCCTTCCAAACCCCTATCAGCCCATAGTAGATGAAAAGGTTGGCAATCTTATGTGGAAGTCAGACCCTAGTGAATCTGTTGACATGTGTTCATTTAGCAGATCTTGTTTACTCCTCATTACATTTCTGCACATCAGATTCTGCACTGTGGTCCCTCCACCTAGGCGTTGCCATCCCAGGAGGCCCTGTTGAAGCAGCCTGCCAGGACTAGTTTTATCCTTTACTATGTCATAGATGTGTTAGGTGCTGTGGGGAATAAACAAGAAGTCCATGCAATAGTGGCTGAGTATAGATGCATGTTCAGGAATAACTCTCCACAAGGCAGTAACTCAAACTCAGAACTGTTAAGACAGAGGAGAGCTTGCATGGACTGGAATCTTTTGGAAAGGCCCCCAGAGAGGGCCAGTTCTGAGTAATAAATTTGAATTGGGGGAGCAATTTTGATAAGGGCTCCTAGAACACGTTCTTTTTGGAGGCTGGAATTCCCAAGCAAAGTCATTTTAAAATGTGATCTTATTCCTCTTTGATCACCAAATGTCCAAGAAGTGGTTTGAAGTATATAAACCTTAAAAGCAGGCAACTTGATTGTGGGAATGAGATTGGATGTAGGTTCAAATGCTGTTTGCCAAAGAGGAGGGTGACTGACATTTAGCAATGTCCTTGAAGAGGCTTGGCGGCTTACTAAGCTCAGTTTCTGGAATGCCTGGCACCTCTGGATAAGAGCCATAGATGCAGTGGAACCCATAAAGAGGAGAACCTGGTGGCTTGCTCTTTGGGACAGCCAGACATACTTAGGTCTGTGCACTTGGATCCAAGCCATTGTGTCACCTGTGCTGGGGAATTGCTGGGGGGAATTGCTGTCCCTTGCTTGTTGGATGATGCTGACCAGATCCTAGGTGGACTTGCACTTTGAAGAGCCATTGCATACCTCCCCCAACACCTTTCATCACTAGGGGAGATTTGTGCCATTTACTTTGGTTACATTTTACCATGGGTTATGGTGGCTTGGTGATGGGGGTCTAAGGTGGCTGGGTGGAATATTAAAACTTCATTTTGTTTTTTCATTCCATGTGAGTCTATCGTGTCCCCAGACTTCACTTGTTAGATATGAAACAGTCAGTCTCAGCTCTAGAGGCCTTGAATGACATACTACAAGGACTTATGGTCACCTTTGGAAGGCATTGTGCTTGGGTCTCAGACCTGGGTTCAAATCCTGATGCAGCCCCTCTGGTAAAAACCATGGGTGATTCTCTTGGATTCTTTGAGTCTTGCTTTCCTCCTTTATATGGTGGTTAATTGTATTTGTTTCATAGCATCATTGGGAGATTAAATAAAATAATGATTAAAGTCCCTGGCATGGAGCTTCAGAAATGTAGTTTCCTTCTAATATAGCCTGATACGTCAGTTGTGATACCTGAAGCTAAAGCCTTAAGGATTCAATTTAAATTTAATGAAAAAATAATATGTTTATGCATTATTTAAAAAAAACACAAAGTGAGAAAAATCTTTAGATTTAAACTGAGAAATTTTGAACGTAGAATTATGGTCTTATTTCCTAAATGCATTTGTTTCCAGTGACTATTTTATTCACTTTATATGGAAAAAATTATGTCATATAGAAGAGAGAGGCTTGGTATAAAGGCATCTGATGAAATGCAGCTAATTAAACACATAATTTGGTACAGACTGTGTACCCAACATATTTTGGCACATAAAATATTTACTCTGATAGACTGAAGCTGTTATTTTGAACTGGGTCTCAGTTGTTATTGAGACTGAGTGTTTTTAATCTAGCAAACGATAATGACTTCATCACTTCTGACTTTGTGTGTCTGGTTTCAGCCGGGAATGAGATTTTATTGCTGCGCTTTCAGCTTTCGGTAAGAGTGCTTGATAGACTATCACTGCTAAGATCCTGTTTTTGAAAAGAACATTAAATACTTGTTAATTTATATTTATATTCAAAACTCTAAATCTGTGCTAAACATAAGTAAGTCTCCTAATTATGAATTTCCCTCCTATTTTCAGTTTTATGTGAAAGCCAGGAGCTTGAACAGCACAATAAGTAAATCAGCTCAAAGTTTCTTTCAAAATGCTTTGATATTTTGGTCTTTGCCTTTCCTGCTTTGTGATGCATTTGTATTACAAAAAAGATATAGTCTTGGTGGTGTTCTAAGTAGGTATTTTTGAGGAAAACCGCCCTAAACCTGTGCTGTAAGAAAGCATTGTTTGAGTTTCGGTTTCAAGTTTACTTGGTGTATTTAAGTTTACCTCTAGAGATGCAAGTTCTACTCCAGTTCAGCTTTACTTTCCTTCACTAAGTATCAGGTGATGTTAAGGCTGCTGGTCTGAGGACCACACAGAGTAGAAAGAGCTTAGTGTGCACATTTGAAAAATCTGACTGCTTGGGTTCAAATGCCTGCTGTATTCTTTATTACCCCTATGACCTTGCGTAGGACGTTTAGCTGCTCTGTGTCTCTATTTTGGCATCTGTCAACATGGGAATGATTAAAATGGCATTTAGCTCTAAGAGTTCATTTAAAGGATAACAGATACAGCCCACATTAAGTATTTAATGCCTAATAGCAAAGTGATAACTACTAATAAATTTTAATATATATTTTATCTGGTGAAAATAGCTTTCAGAAAGTTGGAAGGGAAGAGGAGGAGTCCTAATATATATTTATTTTTGCCTGAGCCACATTTCAGTGCAACTCAGTGACCAATTATTCCAGTTTTCCCAGGACTGGGTTTTTCAGTGGTTTTAGTCCTGAAAGTCTCTTGTCCTGGGAAACCCCTCACTTCTGAGCAAACCAGAAGAATTGGTCACCCTTATATTTTATACAGTTCTTTTTAAGTATTCACAATAATCTTGTGACATTAACTGAATTTCCCAGATAGGCTATGGCTAGTAAGTAGTGAAGCCTCTATTCAAATCTGCCTTCGAGTGACTTCATAGTCCTTGGATGATCTATTACATCTGTTGTACAATCAAATGTTGTTGCTGTATTCTTATGTAGTCTTTTAAAATGTATATCAGAAGTGTATTTGGTTTAGAATAACATAAAAGAATACAAGATATTCAACCTCCATAAAGTTCATAAAAAATAGGTAACTCGGAATATACTGGACATGCAAGAATCATGAGGCTGCCCTGGTCTAAGGTCTGAGGAAAGGTGACTCATCTTGAGGATTTGCTTTCTCATCTCAAAGTCTGCTTTTTGTAGACTAAGTGAAAGGTACAGTTGGATTAAGATGACGCTTAGTGGCCGAATATTTATATAATTCTAGTGGAGGATGGGAGTTTGTGGAAGGGGCTAGGGAAAATCTGATTTTATTACTTTTTACTTCTTGACCCTTTTCTTTCTACTCTTCTGCCAGAACGACCAGGCAGGTATCCTTACCTTTCTTCATTTCTCTGCCTTTGTAAAAAATTAATTGGAGTGGACACAAGTGCACTTTGTCAAGTGGCAGCATCAAGGGATGCCTGAATATAAGAAAGTCCTCATATTATCCCATTACCCTGTCTAAGCTTTTCATGTGACAGCCAGAGAACCACTTCAGCTGGAATCCTTCCTTTAGTCTTCATGAAACAAATGCTCTTAGCTCCAAAAATACTTCTACAAATACTTCTCACAGAATTTGCTCAGTTTTACTATTAGGAAAACTACTGCTTATTGCTGAAAGAATTCTTACAGTGGTTTCCAAACCAGAGTTTCCTTAGTTGGATTTAGCTCTAGTGAACCTGGGCCTCAGGGGAAATCACTTTTTTTTTTTTTTGGTTCTAAAAATGGACTTGGATATGACATTTAACATAAAAACTGAAAACATTAAAAAATTCAATACATCAATATAAAATATAAATAATACAGGATAAGTTAGTGCTGGTTATCTTAAAATCTGTAGAATCAACAAAATTTGAAAGTAGGGACCCTTCGTTATTTATTTATGTGTATGTATTTGTAAACTGTTTTAATGTGTAATGGATTTGAAATGTGTAAGTGTATTCAAATGCATGATTTTGCTATTTACAAACATTTTTGTAGAAGATAAGAATTGAAATGGAAATATCCCAATTTTATCTGTTGGATTTGCCTACAATTTTAATTGAAGATAAAACCCATGAGTAAATTACTTTAGCAAATAAACTGCACAGTTCAATAAAGATCACTAAAATTTCTGAAAAAAAACCCCCAATCATTGAAAAATAGAAGGATAATTTAGAATGATTCTTTATCAGTGGTTATCAAAATGTGGCTTCTGGACCAGCAATATCAGTATTACTTGAGAACTTGTTAAAAATGAAAATTGTGTTCCACTCCAGACCTATTGTTTCAGAAACTCTGGTGGAGGCACCCAACAGTCTGTACTTTGATCTTCCTTAGGTGATTCCTGTGCATGTTTAAGTGTGAGAACCTCTGGTCTAGATCATCCAGAAGAGTGTCCAATGGGTTATTAGGATGATATAACTTCAGCAAGGTTTGAGAATTAGAACCTAAACTGATGACTCAGAAATCAGATAACCTCTTTTTCTCTTTGCCTTTGAGAGAAGTGATGACCATTGGACAGTGTGGTGTAATGAAAAGAATTTGAATTTTGAAGTGTGAAGATCTGGTTTCAGTTTGCAACTTTATGTATGCAAATCACTTAAGTACTTTGAGCCATGGTTTCTAATATATAAAATGGGGATAATGATAGCCTCCCCAGAACTCAGTCTCCTAGAGTTGCTGTGATCAAATGCAGACATGCATGTAGGGTAATTTTTAAATTATCCAGTGCTGTGCAAATGTTACTTTTCATATGATCATTACTGCCAGTATGATTGCAGTTCTCAGAACTTACCCTTCTCACCTCCCCGTCTTTCCCCCATTAAAATTTAATTACCTCTTGAAATTTAAGTTTTGCAAAGCAGAGATTAAAAAAAAAAGAAAGAAATTGGAGACTTTTTAAATAAGAAAAAACCCAGTTCTTGCAGTTTCTTTTATATATGAAATGATACATATGGATTTTTTTCTTTGTTTCATGAATAGTCTTTTAAGCCTTTAATCCACAATGTAAAATGAATCAATAGCACACTTCAGTGATACCACAGCAATAATAATGCATTTGGAACATTAAGTGTCAAATTTCCCTCACATATTTCAAAAATTGTTTTACATTTTTTTCTGGTTTAACCTCTCTTGACACCAGTGAACTTAAGGCTTGTAATTGAAGGATAAGTGAGCAAAAAAGACGTTCAAGTGATAATATATCCATTTCAATTCCTATTTTCTGGACGGAGACCTTTTATGCTAAGTTCATATGAGAATAAATTTTTATGACAAAATTATAACCTTCAGATCGATGTTACTCAGGCAGGCTGAGATCTGTCCTGATATAATGGATTTTGTGACAATGAAATGTAAGAGAGTCTCCCAAAAGCTTTGCCTAAGGAATTTCTGACAGTAGCCTGTATGCTACCAAAATTTTCAAGATGCTATTATGACTCATTTCTACTCATTACAGAAAAATGGCTTAGTATTTTAATCATGAAAATACAGTTGTGTCAAAGAGGAGAGAGAAGTATAAAGACATAATCTTTGAAATATTGCTATGTATTCATATTAGCTGCACCATTTAGTAAACGTTATTGCTTTTATTGTGGTTTTTATTTTTATTTTTAAAAAAAGATTTATTTATTTGCGAGAGAGAGAGAGAGAGAGAGAATGAACAGAGGGAGGGAGAGAAGGAAAGGGAGAGAGTGTTTTAAGCATACTCCGTGCAGAGTGTGGAGCCCAACCCGGAGCTCAGTCTCATGACCCTGAGATCATGACCTGCGTCATAACCAAGAGTGGGATGCTTAACCGACTACCACCCAGGCTCCCCTTATTGTGGTTTTTAATTTGGAGGGTTGCACATATTTGTTACTCCTAATTTGACTTCCAGTCATAATTTTCTGCATGTCACTATTTGAGTGAAAAGAGGTGTCTTCTGTAATTAGACTTAATCTGAACTTCATATAATTTCCCTTAAATTCTTTCTTCCCGAAGTGATACTTCTCCCATTTCAGTGGGTTCATTTTTTTCTGGGAGACTATGTAAAGTTGCCTCAAAATACTGTAACACATGCAGTTGAGAATACCAAAACATCTATAAGGGCCACATTGTTTTTTCTTTTTTCCCTTTAGTTTTATTGAGTTATAATAACACAAACATTGTATAAGTTTAAGGGTTACACCCTGCTGATTTGATACATGTATATATTGTGAAATGATTACCACAATATAGTTAGTTAACACCTCTATCAACTCACATAATTGTCTTTTTTTTTTTTTTGTGGTGAGAACATTTAAGATTTACTCTCTTAGCAACTTTCAAGTATTATGATACAGTGTTGGTAACTATTGTCATCATGCGCTATGTTAGATCCCCAGAATTTATTCATTTTTCAGCTGAAAGTTTGTACCTTTTGACCAACATCTCCCCATTTCCTCCACCCTGAGCCTGGCAGCCACTATTCTGCTATTTCTGTGAGTTTGGCTTTTTTAGATTCCACATGTAAGTAATATCATACAATATTTGTCTTTCTCTGTCTGACAATTTCACTTAGCGTAATTGCCTCAAGGATCATCTGGGTTGTCACAAATAGTGATTGCCTTCTTTCTCAAGGCTGAATGATATCCCAATGTATATGTATGTATGTTATTCCAATGATATTCATATGTTACACACATACATACACGTACATATATGCATGTATGTTACACACGTATATACACACAGTATATTATACACACATCCACATTATATGTATCTCACATCTTCTTTATCTGTTCATCCATAGATGGACACTTAGGTTGTTTCCATGTCTCAGCTATTGTGAATAATACTATAGTGAACACAGGACTACAAATATCTCTTTGAGGTCTTGGTTTCATTTCCTTTGGGTATATACCAAGAAGTGGGATTACTGGATCATATGGTAGCTCTATTTTTATTTTTTTGAGGACTCTATACTATTCTCCATAGTGGCTGCTCCAGTTTCCACAAGTATTGCTCAAGGATTCCCTTTTTTCCATATCCTTGCCAACCCTTGTTTTCTTTTTTTTTAATGATTTTATTTTATTTATTCGACAGAGATAGAGATAGCCAGCAAGATAGGGAACACAAGCAGGGGGAGTGGGAGAGGAAGAAGCAGGCTCATAGCAGAAGAGCCTGATGTGGGGCTCGATCCCTTAATGCCAGGATCACGCCCTGAGCCGAAGGCAGACACTTAACCGGTGTGCCACCCAGGCACCCCTCGCCAACCCTTGTTATCTCTTGTCTTTTTCATAGTAGACATTGTAGCAGGTGTGAAGTGATATGTCACTGTGGTTTCAGTTTGCATTTCCCTAATGATTGGTGATACTGAGCATCTTTTCTTGTACTAGTTAGTCATTTGTATGTCTTTGGAAAATGTTTGTGCAGGTTCTCAGTCTAACTGGATTTTTTTTTTTNGTTTTTTTTTTTTTTTTTTTTTTTTTTTTTTTTGCTATCGAGTGAATGAGTTCCTTATATATTTGGTTATTAACCCCTTATCAGATAGGTGGTTTGTAAATATTTTCTCCCATTCCATAGGTTGTCTTTTCACTTTGTTGATTATTCCTTTTCCTCTGCCTACAGACGTTTTCTAGTTTGATTGATGTAGTTCCACTTATTTATTTTGCTTTTGTTGCAGTGTTTTTGGTGTTGTATCCAAAAAATCATTGCCAAGACGAATGTCAGGGAGCCTTTACCCTATGTTTTCTTCCAGGATTTTATGGTTGCAGGTCTTATGTTTAAGTCTTTAATACATTTTGAGTTAAATGGTTTCCATTTGCATGGAATAACTTCTTCCATTCCTTCACTTTGAACTTGTGTGTGTTCCTTAAAGCGGAGGTGAGTCTCTTATGGGCAGCATATGATTAATTTTGTTGTTGTTGTTGTTTGTCCATTCTGTGTCTTTTGATTGGAGACTTTACTTCATTTACATTTAGAGTAATTGTTGATAGGTAAGTATTTACTGAGGCCATCTTACTGTTTTTTTTGGCTGTATTATAGTTCCCTTGTTCCTTTCTTCCTTTCTTGCTGTTTTCCTTTGCAAATTCATGATTTCCCATAGTGGTGCGCCTTGGCTCTTTCTCTTTATCTTTTATGTATACTGAAGGATTTTGCTTTGTGGTTACCAGGAAGCTTACATAAAATATCTTATAACAGTCTCTTTTACAGTGATAACAATTCAAATTCAATAGCATACAAAAATTCTACTTACTTTCTCCCCATCTTATATGCTTTTGATGTCACAATTTGCCTCTTTTTATATTGTGTATTCATTAACAAATTACTGTAGCTGTAGTTATTTTTAATACTTTTGTCTTTAACCTTTTTTAAAAGCTAGAGTTAAGTGGTTAATATAACACCATATTAGAGTATTAAGAACTTGATTATATGCTTTTACCAGTGTGTTGTATATTTTTGTATTTTTTCATGTTACTTAATAGAGTCCTTTCATTTCAACTTCAAGAACTCCTTTCAGCACTTCCTGTAAGGCAGATCTAGTGGTGATGAACTCCCTGAGCTTTTGTTTTTCTGGGGGAATTTTTATCTCTTCTTCGTTTCTGGAGGAAAACTTTATTGGATAAAGTTAGTTGGCGTTTTTTCTTTCAGCACTTTGAATATATCATCCTATTCTCTCCTGGCCTATACGTTTTCTGTGGATAAGTCTGCTGATAAACTTATGAGGATTCCCTTACAAATGATAAGCTTCTTTCCTCTTGCTGCTTTTTAGATTCTATGTTTGTCTTTCATTTTTGCCAGTTTTATTATGATGTGTCTTGGAGAAGACCTTTACAGTTGAATTTATTTAGGGACCTATGAGCTTCATGAACTTGGATGGGCAAATCTCTCCCCAGATTTGGGATATTCTCAGCCATTATTTCTTTAAATAAGCTTTCTGTTTCTTTCTCCCTTTCCTCTTCTGTGATTCCAGTAATTTGCAAATTACTTCTCTTGGTGGTATCCCATAATTCGCATTCTTCACTCTTTTCATTCATTAAAAAATCTTTTTCTTCTGGTTAGATAATTTCAAAGTTCCTAGCTTTTATTTCATGGATTTTTTCCTTCTGCTTGATGTATTCTATTGATGCTTTCTATTGTATTTTTCATTTCATTCATTGTTTTCTTCAGCTCCAGAATTTCTGTTACTTTCTGCTTTTATAATTTCTGTCTCTTTGTTAAACTTCTCATTTTGTTCATATGGTGTTTTCCGGTTTTTTGGGGGGGAGGTGGAATTATCTTTCTGAATTTTCTTATAGCTCATTGAGCTTCCTTAGAATAGCTATTTTGAATTATCTGGTAAATTGCAGGTCTCCATGTCTTTGGGGTTAGTTACTGGAAAATTATTGTTACCCTTTGGTAGTGTTATACATGTTTGATTTTTCATGTTCCTTGAAGTCTTATGTTGCTGTCTCCACATGTGAAGTAGCAATCACTTCCTCTAGTCTCTATTGACTGACTTTGGGGAAGAAATACCCTCTGTCAGTCCTGCTAGGGATTCTGAGGTTTTTTTTTGGATTTTCTGTGGATATGCCTGTTCCACATTTCTTGCTCCCACTTGTGGCAGAATTCTTAAGCTTATGTGCCTTGTTTTGATCTTGCAATGCACCAGGGTGGGTGCTGTTAGCTCCCTTTTACTTTAACAAGGGCAGAGCTAAATGTTCAAGTTTGTGGTTTCTCCTTGGCCTGCAGATTCAGGCCAGCTTTTGGCCCGTGTTTACTATCTGCCTGCCAAAGCTTGTTCTCACTGCTATTGGGAGCACACACGGGGAGCCAGCCATGGGGTGTGGGTGTTTGTGTATGATGAGTGTGTAGCACTGTGGTGCTTGTGGGCTAGATGGGACATATGTGGGTGAGGTGTCTCAATGACCTCAAGGGTGGGCTTATGATGGAGTTCCTGATAAGGTTAGTAGCATCCATGTTCCTTAGATATGTTCCAAATCCTGGCTGCTATCCTCCCAACTGCTGATTGCTTTCCAGTCATGCAGCTCGTGACAGTCCTCTGGAGGCAGGAGATAAATGGGCCTCTTTGGCAGCATCCCACATAGCTGTGGAAGCCAGGTGCTCCTACACAGTGTATCCCTTTCCTCTGTGGGAAAAATTGCAGGCCAAGAGGGCCCTCTTGGGTTGAGCTGTGCTACCTTGCAGGAGAGATGATGTGGGTAGGGTAAAACTGTTCCTCTTACCCTCTCCAATGTGTCTAGACTCAAATATTTTTGCTCCAGTGGTGTGCTGGAACTTCCCCACTAGACTCCTGGGCTTCCACATAACAAATAAATTGGCAGGCTTTAATAATTTTGTTAAATTTTAGGATATTTAATTTTCTTGGTTTTGGTAATTGGAAATGTAATAGGTATTTTATATATTTTTTCTGAATATTGCTAAGCAAACAGAAAAAAATCCATAGTAACAAACAACAACAAAAAAGAAGCAAATTACTACACAAACTCTGAGTTTCTGGAGTTGGAGTTAATACTTTGCATACATCAAAGTATGTTGGATTTTGTTTCCTGTTGTTCTTAAATGTTTGAGGATCAGTAACCCTTAGACTGTAAAAAATTTGTTGAAAGCTTTGCATACAGAAAAATGTACATATGCAAATGTGCATGTCACTTTGCTTCCCATCATAACAGAGCCTTGAGGAAGAACCACACATGAGAGCAGCAGTTGTGCCACTGTTTTTGTGCCACACAACACCTACCTCAATTAGAAACCACCTGACCCAACTCTCTCTAAGGTAAGTGTGCTCTGTCCCAAATACAAACAAAATGGAAATTAGTGGCTTACCTTGGTGAGCATTTATTATTTCAAATACTAACAAAAGTCTAGAAGATAAGCAGGGCAGGCAAAGGGTGATTGTGTCTTACTTACATTTGGTGGTAGATTCAGGATTCTAACCCAAACTTTCTGATTTCTAGGCCTGTGATTTTATATAACACACCGTCACTCTCCAAGGATTTCTACCCAGGACACATCTGGAACTGTTATGCTAATTGTCATGAGCATAGGGTTTTACTATCATACTTTTTGCTTCAGTTCTCAAGGGCATTTTATAGTTCAAGATGATTGCTAAGCATCAATCATCACAATTGTATTTCAGTCTGAAAGAAAGAGGGATGGAGAAGAAGGACCAAAGTGTATATGCCAGAGGTCTTTGAAGTAAGCTGCCTAGACTTTCCCTCATGATGTTTGCTCTTCCAACTCACTGGCCGAAACAGTTCAATAGCCACCTTGTTTTGAAAGGGAAGTTTTGAATTTGAGACTTTGTTTGAATGGCCATGTGCCAGTTCAGAATTAGGAGACCATTACTAGGGAAAAGGGAAGAATAGATTTTAGGGGACAACTAGAAGTTTTTAAAGTCAGGCACAGTTTCTGGACCCCACTGTTTTTTATAGCTGCTCAAATAAAGGAGTGTTCAGCTATAGATTGCTTACTGCTGCAGCTTTGTGTTATTTGTATCTTGGGAAACCGACATTAATTTAACACTAACACATTGCATTGCAGATTTTTGGAACCAATACATATTCTTTGTTTGAAAAACTCCCATTTACCTTTTCTATATTAATGGTAAAAGATTAGTTTATAGTACTGAGAGAACCATGAGGTGGAATCGAGAAGAGTTCTCTGTCGGTGATCTTTTCCCATGTCCAGGAAAGCCCAATATCCATCCATTTGGAATGACCAAAATAATTTACACTCTTTTATGAGAGCAAGGTGCTAGGGGAGAGTCTGACAATGGCGAGAACTTGTGTATTTTTAGTGATGTGTTATAAGTTTTTTGGGAATTATTTTTTTATCTAAAGAAGATCAGGCATAGACGTTTGTCTTAAATGAAAAACAGAAACTCTTGTCAGTAAACCTAATGTTTCCCTAGCCGGTGAGCACTTACGTAGTTATAGAAGACATACACTGTGTAGGACGTGGGGAGGGAACCTCTGATAAAACATTTTAAAAGCAGTTTGGCATCACACCCTCTGGAAACTCATTTATTTGCATGAGTGAAAATAATCAGTAAGATGCTTCATTTTCTCATTTAATGGAGATGTGTGTCTTAGCCACTAGACCAATGACATAAAATAATAAATTTTTAAAATACCAAACAATGTCTCTTGAGTTAAAACTAGAAAAGGAATGAGGATTTAGAAGATTTTTTTGGTGAGACATATTGTCAAGAATATTGTAAGGGATAGCACAACTTGTAACTTGGGTACAAAGTCCTTTTACTGATAAATGAGAAATGATAAGAGAAGAATCACAGTACTGACTACTCAGACTGTCCCATAAATAAAACGACATTTTAGTTTTAAAATTTTAATATATGTTTCTTCACATATTTATTTTTACAATTCATATGAAGTCAAAGAAGCAAATACTCTGAAATGTCATACAAAAACTATCCAATTACGATAAAGAATGGTCTAATCAGGATTTCTGATTTTTAGCCACTCACATAATTTTTCTCTGATTGAGAAAAGAAATATTAAACTACATAAGAGCTCAAATAAAATGGTATATAAAACTTTTGTGTCTTATAATCTGCGTAATAGACGAACACAGGAGATAGTCAACAATCGGGATTATCTTTCTTACTTCCTCCACCTAAGGACGCACTGGAATTAGAACTATTTATGCAAATTTTAAGGTTAAAACTTCTTTCAGTCCTTTCTCAGTAGAGTAAGTGTGAATGAGTGAATAATTTCCATATGGTATGTTTGATGGAATGAATTTACATTCCCATTTTCTGAGCCAGTTTTGGATGCTGAATATTTAGGTATAGATATTTTTTTTTTAAATAAAAGGCAATGTAATCTCATAACCACTGATTTGCCTTTTACTTTCTTCACTCTGTCACCTTCCCCCCCCCCCCNCCCCCCCCCCCCCCCCCCCCCCGCCCTGTACCTGTAAAGCAATTTTGTTAGTTTATATTGGTTTCCTCTAGACAATTTTGCATGGGAAACTTTTACGTATTTCATAACTGATGAGGTTGTAGAATATAGGTGAGGTTCAGTGGGGTGGAGTCTGGAGCTGACGACCAAGAAAGAATTCTTGAGGCGTCTTTGGTGCAAAATTGGTGGTTTATTAAAGGACGGGGACAGGACCCATGGGCAGAAAGAGCTGCTGCCCCATGGGGTTGGGGGAAGGTAAGGAAAAAGGGAGGTTGAGAAAATACTTTCATATGTTAAAGAAGACTCGCAAGATACCAGAGGGCTTGCCATTGTCAAGTTAAGGTTGTTTTTCCCTCTAGCAAGGACTTAACATTGAGATGTTTGGGAAGTTCCTGGAGCCTGCAGATTATAAGGGCATTTAATTGTATCTACATTTCCTTCCAGAAGCTAGGTTATTGATAGAAATGCTTCATTCTTGTAAACTGCTAAAACATTTGTAATCTGAGGGAGACTTAAAAGTCTTGCAGGATTGTGGTATCTATAGGTTTAACTATTTCTTTGCCCTTTAGGGCAGCCAGGAGTGCCAGAGGAATGTCACGTACATCCCATGGAGGGGGGTGCGGGGTGTCAGTTTCTGCTTTGTCCTCAGCCAGCCTTCTGTTCCCTCATCAATAACTATCGGAAATACTCATCATCTTGTAGATTTGACGGCATTCTTTCTTTTATGGACACCTAAAGGATTAATGAGGAATGTCCCAGATTGTTTACCTGGTTTCTCAGTATCTTTGAGGATCTTAAAAAATTTTGTCCAGAGTGTTAATGAGAAGTCAGTTTATAGGAAGTCAAGCAACTCTTTACTTGTCCGTCAAATTCTGGTCAGGCATCTGTGTTCTGGGTTTCTAGAATGTAGACACTGCTGTAGACACATGATGAGGCATTGAAAAATGATGGTGTGGGGGGCAGGGTGGGGGGAGACATTTTGTAACTCTGTCTTAAATAGGATTAAAGCAGTATAAAAGTATAAGTTACTCCGATTGTCCTCAGTCAATGTGACTTTCTCTCTTAAACTTGTACTACATTTCCAGGCTTTTTTTCCACCCATTATGACAGCAGGGCTCACAGCTGACCAGACTGTCTTGGCTGTGTTAGTAACTGTGTTTTGGCAGGTAGTTTCCTTGGATTATGGCAGGTTAAATTAAACTGTTTTGAAGTTAGTGTACGTTATGTTGATGAGAACTGGATTGATTGTTTGAAGCACTGATATTCATCTCTGTATGAACCACTTTATTTCCTGCTAGGACATCCTTTTGCTGTTGTGAAGATATAAACAATATTTACTTCTACTAAAAAGAAATATATATGCAGGCAAAATATGTTTTTGAATTGAAGATATTATTTCTTATTAAGAGACTGCAAGAGACACATTAATGCTTGATTATTAATGCTAATAGAGAATTGAAGAGAGTATAGTTTATCAAAAACAGAAGACGCATTTTGGAATACAAGTTATTTTATTATATTAGTACATGAAATGATGAAGCCACATGGAAAATCTGATTCTGGAGAAACCTAAGGTTCTCATTACTCTTCTGTGACCCACTGTATATCATGTTTCAAAATACTCAAAATATACTTCTTGCCGGGTTTGAACTTTATTTGGAGCAAAGAAAGGTAGTTGAAAACTTTCACTTAAAGCTGTTTGTTAAGGTGCTATTAAGAGTAAATAAAAGCAAAAAGAAGTAACTTTAGGACTTAAGTGAGCAAGAGAGGGACCTATCAGGTAATGTGGAAGCTATATCTTGGGATAATTGAAGATTGACTTTCTGGTAAAAGACAGAAGGATTAATTCACTTATTCCAAACCAAGGCCACTTTAGGAAGTATGCTTGAGGATATACTTGGCAATAAATTTAACAGCTAGCAAGGTCTCTTTACATGTTGGCTTTATCAGAGATTCTGGAAGGAGAAAACCAAATTTGCCTTTATCTCGGAGTTCAAAGGCAAATGTGTGTTTGATGCCCAGGTTGTAAGCCCAGTCTAAAGAAGAACCTGATGTCGGGTCTGTAAAACATAAGCAATAAATATTTAATTAGAAGCAAATGCTAATGTTTTTCTTGAAATAAAAATTCACTGGTGTAAAATTAGCAGTAAAAAATAATTATGTGTACAGTTAATTGCAGTAATGAATGGCGGTAGTGGTCAACATAGTATAGAGTGTAGAGTAAAACATAATCATGGTTTGGGGATCCACCACACATTTTAAATATGTGCTGCATTTTCAGAATTATATTTTGTTTGGGTCAGTACTCTAAATTGATTTTGTTTCCCGGGCACACAGTGTTGCAGATGGAGATGGTCTGGGCAAGTGCAAGCAGCTGTGGAAACCAACCGAGAATGAGTCTCTGGTCACTGAAAACTGAACAGAAAAATCATGCATACAAGCGAGGCAAAAGTATGTTCTTTCTAATAGTTCAGGTCTCTTTCTACTCATGGATAAACTATTTTTATAGTTAAAAGACCAAGAAAGCTTAAGTCAGTTATTTTAAGGATGCATTTAATCCCTTAATCCAATTTTTCAATGTCAATTTTTATGAGAGTATACTAAAAATGTTATTTGAAAATCTAAACAGACACCTATAAATTATGTACATGTAAGGTTTATACAAGTGCATTTATGTATATTTTGTTTTGCACAGTAAGAAAACTACTTTCTTGTACATAAAATCATTTATGTTCTAGGACAGGTAATGAGTTTCATTGATAATATTTTAGGTTTGAATGATGAAAATTCAAAGCTGTGATGAAGAAAGAAGGAAGAAATATTTTGGTAGAAAGAGGGTTGGCTCTTAAACTATTCAACAAATATTTGCTAAAGCTTTAATATGCACAGTGCACTTTACTTCGCACTGGGGAGGGTGGCTGTGCAGGGTACAAAGATAAAGACGATATTGGTGTCTTTGGGAACTTACTGTTTAGGTGAGAGAAGTCAAAGATGCAAATCGATAGAGACAAGGCAGAATATGTCAGTACCATAAGGAAGGTACAATCTCTTATGAAGATTAAAAAAAAGATTATGTATGTCTGGTGAGGAGGATGACATTTCGTGCTCAGTGCCTACTAAATACCACCTTCTGAATGGAAATGGAAGAAGGGCATTCTAATTAGTGAGCTACAAAGATGGAAAAGCATGAACGCCTTTTTAGGGACCAATGTGATCCAGCTGGACTGGAACAGATGGAGCAGTCAGAGTTTGTGGGCAAAGCTCAGAAGACCTGATAAATCAGGACAGGTGTTTTGTTTGGGAGGCAATAATAGTTATTTTAGTGTTGCACTTAGGACAGTTAAGCTGGACTAGGAAGAGTAGAGACCAGTCAGGAGGTATTGTGAAATGAAAGCCTGAACTTGTGTAGAGTCACCACACTGGGAATAGCATTGAGGGCTTTATGTCAGAAACATTGGAATGGAAGAGTCACAAAATCTGACAAAAATGATTGAGATTTCAGTCTGGGTGGCTGAAAACAATCAACACATTATTAATAGAAATGGGAACTCAGAGAGGATAGCGATGGGGAAAAGAAAGGATAAAGGAGGGAAGACAAAACGATGTTTAGCATCAACCACATTTAGGAAGGAGCTTGTGAAAATGAATTTTGAAGGTATTGGCAGAAACATTATAGGTGAAATTGTCTTGTGCACATTCAGGATCGTTATATTTTCTTGGGGGATTGATCCTTTTATCTTTATTAATGTCCCTCTTTGTTTCTAGCAAGTTTCTTTGGTCTGAAATATACTTTATCTGATATTTAATATGGCTACTTCTCCTTTGATTAACATTTGCATGGTATATCTCTTTCTGGCCTTTCAGTTTCAACCTGTCTATGTTATATTTAAAGTGAGTTTATTGTAGACAGTGTATTGTTCAATTGTATTTTTTTAAGTCCACTCTGCCAGTCTGTCTTTATTTAATATCTTTAGGTAAATTATTGATAGGACTTAAGTCTGCCATCTTATTGTTTGATTTTTATTTGTTCTATCTGTTTTTCATTCTTCTATTTCTGTTTTATTTACTTTTTCTTTTTAAATGAACATTTTAAAGATTCCATTTTAATATATTTATTAATTTTTATTTTATTTTTAAAGAAGATTTTATTTGACAGAAAGAAAGAGAGCACAAGCAGGGGGAGCTGCAGAGGGAGAGGGAGAAGCAGGCTCCCCACTGAGTGGGGAGCTGGACACAGGGCTCCATCCCAGGACTCTGGGATCCTGACCTGAGCCAAAGGCAGATGCTTAACTGACTGAGCCACCCAGGTGCCCCCATTTTGATGTATTTATAATAGCATGTTTGAGTCTATTACTTTGTGTAGTTTTCTTTGCGGTTGCTCCATGTATTACATTATCCATATATAATTTACCACTATCTGCTGATATCAGTGTTTTACCATGTCAGGTGACATATAGAAATCTAACTTGCATTTAAGGTCTTTTTATCTTCCTGCTTTTAAAACATAATTGTCTTGAGTGCTTCTGTACATGCATTGAGGATCACATCAAATGGAGTTATATTTTGTGGTTCCACTGTCATGAAGAGATAGCTGTTCATTCATTCACTCATTCATTCATTCATTAATTACCTAATCCACTGTTCTTGCTTCCTTTGTGTGGTTTTAAGGCTTCTCTTGTTACATTTCTTTCTGATTTGGAGAGCCTCCTTTAGCCATTTTTAAAGGGTAGGTCTTTGGGTGATGAATTCTCTTAGTTTTCCTTTGTCCGAGAAGGTCTTCATTTCCCCTTAACTTCTGAAGGATATTTTTGCTGAATATAGAATTTAGGGTTGATCTTTTCTTTTAGCACTTGAAAAATATTGTCATTTCCTTTTGGGTTCTCATGGTTTCAATGAGAAATCTGTCATTTGAATTGTTTTTCCCTCTAGATTGTTTCTCTCTGGTTGCTTTCAAGAGTTTTTTCTTTGTCTTTAGTTTCCAGAATTTTAATTATGTACTTGATGTGATTTTCTTTGAGTTTATCCTATTTGGCATTCACTCAGCTTTTTGGTATGTTGGTTTATGTTTTTAGGAAATTTTATGAATTTCAGTCTATATTTTTTCATATATTTTTTCCATTCTCACTCTCCTTCTGTTCTGAACTTTGATGATATGAATGCTGGCTCTTTTGTTACTACACCTCAGGTGCCTGAAGCTTTGCTCATCTTTTTTTCAATTTGTTTTCTCTCTTCAGCTTAGCTGAATTTTTATTTTTATTTTGTCTTTAAATTAATTGTTTCTTCTCTCTCATATTCATTCTGCTATTGAGCCCTTCCAGTGAGTTTTTAAGAATTTAAGTTATTGTATTTTCCAGTTCTGTGATTTCCGTTTGGTTCCTTCTATATCTTGCATTTTTTGGGTGAGATTTTCTGTGTTTTCATTCGTTTCAAGGCTGTCTAATTACTTGTTGAAGGATTTTTATGATGGTGACTTCAAAATTCTTATCAGATAATTCCAACATGTAAATCATCTCAGTGTTGGCATCTGTTGATTCTCTTTTTTCATTCATGCTATGATTTTTTCATATTTGCTGTGACAAATGATTTTTCCTTGTATCCTGGACATTTTGTCTATTACGTTAAATCTTAAATCTTAACTGAAACCTGTTTTAGCAGTCATTCATCCTGTTTAGATTTAGTGTGCAGGCCCTGGTCTTCTTTTGTGACTTGTGGTTCCAATGACAAGATGGTTTTCAAAATCTTTGCATGGCTATTTAGTCTGGTTTGTTCCCCTAGTGCAGCTGGCTTCCCATTGATTGCTGCAGGTGACTGCTACATGGATGAAAGGTGATCCCCTTAGCTTGGCCACCTGGTGCCTCTAGGTGGCAAATGAGGGCTCTAGCCTGCAAGGTAGAGCACTTCCCTGATGAGGAAGAAGCAGAAAGAGGAGGAGGGGACTGAAGAGAGAACCCTGTGTGGTATGTGTGTAGTGTNCTTTTTTTTTTTTTTTTTTTTTTTTAAATGTCTTCTTTTAGAGGTAGTCTGCAGAGATAGAGTAGGAAAGAAGGAGGAGGAGGCAATCCAGGAAAATTCATTGTTAAGAAAGGCAAAGGAATGGCAAGAAGAAGGGATATCAACAGGGTCCAGTGTTGTAGGGAGTTTGTGGAGCGTGCGAGCTGAGATAACTGATCAAGAAGGCTGTCATTTTTAGCTAGAGTTGGGTTTAAGTTCATTAGAAAAAAGCTTAAAAAAGTAAGACTTTGGTAGCAATAGAGGTAGGGTAAGTAGGAGTTATGTCTTGTATGGTGATTTAGAGTGTACTAGGCATTTTAATAAACTTGGCCAATTTTTAGCTGTACTAGCTCCCCGTTTGCAGTTAAGTAAACTATTGTGATTTAAGAGTTAAAGAGTATGGCTATTTCACTTTGACAAATTTGCTTTATGTGAAATTTCTCATTAAGATTAGTAGTGGTTATTGAGAATATATGCAATTTGTGTTTCTTTATAATTGTGTGATGTTACTGAGTATAATACATTTTCTTTTTTGACGTCAGTTTTTGTTTCTTCAAAACCTTAACTTTGCAAACAAACCTATATAAGGCATAAAATAAATGCAACACTGAAAGCTTTTTACTTGTAAGAATACATTTTTATAGAACTTAATCTTTTGAACATGATACTTAGCCTTTTATTTATCTACATCTAAACCTACTAAAATATGTGTGTGTATTTATAAAATACAATAACCACTTGCTAAATATCAGGTACCCTTTTAAGTGCTTAATGTATCTTAACTCATTTCGTAAATTCCTATCACAACCTTAGGATTTAAGTACCGATTGCTCTTTTACAGAAGAGGAAATTTAGGCCTGGAGGAATTGAACAGTTTGCTCAAAGACACTAGCTAGTACATGGTTGAGTCAGGAGTCAAACCTAAGAGCATGTCTTTAGGGTTTGTGCTATTAACTATTGTACTATATGACCCACTGTATGTCAATCTATAGTCCTCCCAATAAAAACTCTCCTTTGAGTTCTACAAGATAATTTTTTTATTGTTGACAACATTTTCTTAATATGTTGTCATTAAAAAAATTCTACACCTTTCAAAGCACATTAGGTGCAAGGGAACTTACTGTAATAAAATCAAAACAAGTCAAAATGAAACTGAACCAAACTGGGAATCTGGTTTTAGCCCACAGGAATCTACATAACATGATGCTGATGGCTTAACATGTGTTTTTTGAAAAAAGTATTATTGACATGCATTAAACATAATAACCGACACTTTTATGTCAATACTAAGTTAAAGTTCTATTTGAAGCAGGAGCTAAGCTAGAGGTATGTGGGCATAAATTGAAATATTTTCTCTGCATTTTTGTTGCCCCTTAATATAATCTCAGCTTGAATATTTTAGTAGATAGAGATTGGGTTTTGTGAGCTACAAATGTGAGGTCTTGATTTTCTCTTTTTCAAAATGTAGAGTGGTACACAGTGTGGAAAATAGTATCGGATTAAGAGACAGGAGCAGATCTAGCAATTTGGTGTGTGGAGGAGGCAATAAGAAAGGCACTCTGAAATTAACTTTTTAATTTACAGTGTGACTCACAGATGGATTATATTAATGATGCAAGCTATCTATTTCTGTCAATTCAGTGAACTGTTCTTACTAACTAGGTACTATGTTCAGTTATTTCTAAGATGG
The DNA here is from genome assembly GCF_002007445.2 of Ailuropoda melanoleuca. NCBI lineage: Eukaryota > Metazoa > Chordata > Mammalia > Carnivora > Ursidae > Ailuropoda > Ailuropoda melanoleuca. The sequence continues at coordinate 1,370,805 of NC_048223.1, forward strand.
TAAAGGATTGGATAGGTCAGCAGTATACAAATGTAAACATTTCACAATCTTTTACATCAGTTTTTGTGCCATCTAAATATTGCTGCTTTGTGGCAAAGAGTTGGTATACCATTTGACTCTGGTCTGGAATGCTGATCTTTGTTCCTATTTTTCCCTAAATTGATAAAATATTTCTTTATCTTATTTTTATAGTCTATAAGTAAGGGATTAAGTTTAGACCAGTGGTTCTCAAACCTAGTTTAATCTTTGAATCACTTTGGATACTTTATTTATTTATTTATTTTTTAAAAAAGATTTTATTTATTTATGTGACAGAGAGCCAGCGAAAGAGGGAACACAGCAGGGGAGTGGGAGAGGAAGAAGCAGACTCCCAGCAGAGGAGCTAGATGTGGGACTTGATCCGATCCCGGAACGCTAGGATCACGCCCTGAGCTGAAGGCAGACGCTTAACCACTGCGCCACACAGGCGTCCCTACTTTGGGTACTTAAAAAAAACACAAGTGACTGGCCTCCACCACAAACTAATGAAATCAGAATTCCTGGGGGTGGGGCCTAATCATCCACATATTTTAAAATCTCAGATGATTCTGATGGGAAGTCAGGCTTGAGAACCATGAATTAGATCATCTCCTAGATTTCCTCCTGGTTTCAAATTTTATGATTTTTTATTTATTTGCTGTATTTGCTTCTTAGGTTCAGATTGCAAACTTACTTTTTCTGGAGGTCAGAGCTCTCTCCATAATTTGGGTTTAAAAATGTTCCCTCAGCTCTTTTCTTTGGTCTCCATCAAATCAAAGGAAGAAAACCACTAGCAAATGCTATAGATGCTTTCCCTGTGTCCTGGGACAACCAGGGTCTTGGAATGACTAAACTTTAATTGTGGGGTGCTCTTATTTTCTATTCTTACCAAGTCATTGACACTTTGTTACCCCCAGCTTCTCATGAATGTTTGATTAATTCAATCAGATGCTTTATTAAAGCAGTCACTCTTAAAAATTTTAAACATCTATCAAGCTGCTGCAGCCCTGTGTGGAAGAGGCAATTCTTTCTAAATCTGCATTTCTTTTTTTTTTTTTTTCAAAGATTTTATTTATTTATTTGACGGAGATAGAGACAGCCAGAGAGAGAGGGAACACGCAGGGGGAGTGGGAGAGGAAGAAGCAGGCTCATAGCAGAGGAGCCTGATGTGGGGCTCGATCCCAGAACGCCGTGATCACACCCTGAGCCGAAGGCAGACGCTTAATGACTGCGCCACCCAGGCGCCCCTAAATCTGCATTTCTTTAAAAAATCTTTTAATATAATTTAAAAAATTTAAGATACTGCTACAAAGTTGTACAGAATAGTAATTCCTCTTCATCCTATCCTCGCATTTTGAAAGTGATACATGATGGCTTGGAGCCATGGTATTTTTGGCTATCTCTTTCTCCCAGTTAAAATGTTACTGTGTTTTAATTCTCCTAACCTACCCCTCAAAGCTCCAAAGTTCTGGGCTGTGAGGGGGCATTCCATAAATTCTTGCTCATTAAATTGACTGTGATACAATGCCATGCATAGCTTTAGTATGCTCATAATTTGCATATATATGTAAATTGCATATATATGTGTGGAAAGTGTGAGAGCAATAATACTTTGATGTTCTAGTTGCCATTTGCGAAGTGTGTTCCTGTTTGGAACCCTTTGTTCTTTGATGCCAAGAATATCTAGCTTGTTTGGTCCTGCAGTTTCTCGATATTCACTAAGTAGGCTGCCATTTTAAACTGGTGTTCTAGCGTGTCCTCTCATTCTTTGCTCACTTTTGGTACACTTACATAGCTGAGTATATCATCTTTTTTGAAATCTCATTTTCATCCACTTGTATGTGTAATGAATCTCTAGCTTGGCTGTGTTGTAGCAAAAGATCTGTTTGGGAACTGGCGATTGATTGTGTCATTGTATTTTCTCTTCAGCCTTTTAACAACGACTGCTTGATAGGTGATTGCTGATGAATGTTCTCTGGGAATGGGACTTGTCTGGTTTTTTGTTCATTTTTCTAATTCCACTGAAGCAGCTTCCAGTAAGTTGGCTCTAGAAGTTGTATGTGATGATTCAGGCATTTTTGAATTCCAGAGCAATTAGCAATTATTGAGGGTACAGACTTTAATTCCAAGTTTATATTTTTAGCTTGGGTTGGGGAAGTAGTTTATAAGGTGTGGCTGAGTAGAATTATTGCAAGAAATCCATGGATTCACAGGTACATATTTCTTCTTTTCAATCCACAAATTTAAAAAGTGTAATGGAAATAAGTATATGTGTTTGGTGGTGGTGGGTTGTTCATGAAATGTTTAAAAATTAAGGGCACCTGGGTGGCTCAGTTGGTTAAGCATCTGCCTTCAGCTCAGGTCATGATCCCGGAGTCCCGGGATTGAGCCCTGTGTCAGGCTTCCTGATCAGCAGGGAGTCTGCTTATTCTTCTGCCCCTCACCCCACTCATGCTCTTTCTCTCTCTCTCACTCACTCTCTTTCTCAAGTAAATACATAAACTCTTTTAAAAAATGTTTAAAGGTTAAACAGCAGTCTTCATGCTAAGAGTATTGGATGTCATGGCTCTAGAGAGTGATGCAGGCTAAATGGAGTCTAGTCTTGTGGTTTCAATCCACGTTCACTCTTTTTGGATCAGTCAGGGTGCTGTTTTAATTGAGCAAGTTTATGAGTTAATTCTGCTGTTGTTCTATGCCTTGCACTGCGCCAGATATTTTGTGGTCTGAGAAGAGATCTGAAGTATAATCCTTGCTTTTGAGAAATTAAATTTTGTTAGGAAGTTAAGATTTTGTAGGCAGTTCATTGGGAATTTTCCATTCTTTAGTTCTAAGAATTGAAACTGATAAATGATTTGGAGAAAAGGCAATTTTTACTGAAGTATTTCCAAACTAAGATCAGTGGGATCTTGCTATAAGAGAAAAAATGATTTCACTTCCCAAGGTCTGAATTAATGGTCTTTGGTGAAAAATCAAATGAATTTCTTTTCATTGCTTAAAAATAGAAAACCTGGTTTTTTAGCTATGGAAACCAAGTGAGAAAGCATTATGTGCATGGTCAAGATCATGGGTTTTGGTTTTGTTGAAACCTGGGACTAAATCCCAGTTTAGCCAGTTACAAGTGCAGCCTACCTCATAGGATGTTGTGATGATTAACTGAGATTGTGAAATCAAGGGCCAAGCACAGTGCCTGACTTGTCAGAAATCTGTCAGTAATTAAAGAAATGCACAAAGACAAAGAAAGTCTAAAAAAATAGTGAAGAGTTAGAAGTGGTACTTGGACAATAAAACAAAAGCAACAGAACTAGAACCCTTACATCCTCTTTCTTAATCCGCCATAGACATTTCAGTTTAACACAATAGGAAAGGGGGGTGAGAAGGACAAGAAATTGGTTTTACGTGATGAAAGTGGCTGTAACTTTTGGCCTGCCCATTTTCCTACCAGGAGCTAGGGAATCCTGTCCAATTAAACAACAATAACAACAACAAAACTGTTGAGTTTGCTCCAACTAATTCTTGTTAGTTCCCGTGAGGATAAATGTTGCTCATGGGGAATGGGAGGGTGGATGAATTAAACCAAAACTTAATCTTGATTTAACAATTTCTGCTGACCTTGTAAACCCTGTATAATTTGTTTCTAGAAAAATCTTATCCCCACAAAAGGGCAGAGTATATCCCCTAGATTCACATGTAATTCAGAATCATTCATTGAAACTGAAGTTTAAATGAGCAATTCTAGATGTTATAATCCTAATTTACCAATTCTAAAATTTCTTTAATATTTAAAAAAAGAGGGAAAATAACACAGTAAATAATAGGAAAAACTTACAGATCGTTGATGCTATTGGGCCATATATGTAGCGGGTTTCATAACGAGTTGCTAGAACATCAGTGCCGATCTTTGCAACTTTAGCCTGAAGAAAAAGGGAAGTTAGAATTGGAATGATAGGGAACTATGTAAATGCTATTAATTTGTTGGGAATCAAAAAAAGGAAATTTTACTGGTTATTTGGCAATTGAAGATCAAAATAAAATCAAAGGTTAAATGAAAAATTTATTTTTGGTAAGATATATTGTCATTGTGAAGAATTCTAAATGTGAAATCAGTTATAAATAGAAATGTCATATCTCATTTTGGATTTCTACCCTTTCTTTTCTCTCTTCTTTCTCCCTCCCTCATTGTTCCCCCCATCCCCCCACCCCTTCCCTGCTTTCTTCCTTTTGTCCTTCCTTCTAAAAAACATATTCGTCCTGCTTCCTCTCAGATACTTTTTGGCTGCAGATAACTTGTCTCTTCCAAAGTTCGTTTCTCCCATGTTCCTGCTTCCTTTGTTTTTATGGGCACCACATTGCCAAAGGACTTTTCCACATTGGATTTTAGCATGCTGAGGGAAGAAATGTGGTTGACTCTTCTTTAAAATAGTTGTTAAATTAGTATTTCTCTTCCAGGGTGAATGCATTTCATGACCTTTAATACACATTAGTGCTTCATGCTATGAGAATGCTTATTGGGATGAATTTTAATGGAATATAATCACTAACATATTTGTACCCTCAATGAAGATTTTTAGTTTGTATGTGTAATGTATATAACCAAAAGATAAGTTTTTTCTTAATTAATTTAGTTGCTGTGTAAGAACTCTTTACTCAATATGGTTTGTTGTGTGTATTTGTATTTTTAATCGGTAATGCCATTTTCCTAAGGGCAGACTGAAATTACATTGCTGTAGCTTTTCATGAACTAATCAAACTCATGGGTTCAGATTCTCAACTATATTGGCTAAATAAATGACTATGGGCCACATATTGCTTGTATATTTTCTTTGTTGTATATATACAGATGGTTTTAATGACTGGTTCAAATCTCTGCTGCAACTGAAATTAAATGCTGTTGTGCTGAATACAGTGGATGGAAATCAAAATGACAATTGTGACTTCTTTTTCAAAAAAAATATTTTTAAAAATATGAGGCAGTTTTGGAACCATAGTTTTTACTGAATGTGCTGTATTTATCAGGCCCACATGGGATCTGGGACACTGAACTTTATCTGCTTTATTTCTTTTCTTTTACAGCAATTAAAAATATCCCTTTTTATGGATATTCACACTACAGGTTCTTGTGATGCACTGGAACCCATATGCAAAGGTTTTGTTTGTTTGTTTTAAGCCAAATTAGTTTTCATACAAAGGAAAAGGATGCTTGTTGGATCTTAGTTCTTGAAAGGCAGTGTGTTCTCAGTGAGGAAGCTTCACAAACATTCATAATGTTCTTTCTTTGGATAGTAGTAGAATTAATATTATTTCCAAGTTGATTAGGAGGATAAAAATATAGATCTTCTCAAATATGGTGTTTTAGGGAAGTAAATAGATACCTTTCTGTTCTATTAGACTTTTGCTGCATGTGGTTTTACAGTATGTCTATGGTAAATGTTTATATAACAGTCTGTGTAGTAATGGAATTCTAGTCTGAATGGCCTAGATATTGTTACTTACTGGCTTTATCTTAGAATCACACTGAAAGATTTTATCTCTATCTTTTTATCACATGAAAAATTAATCTAGGAATTATGACTTTTAACTCTTAGGTAAACTTTTTTAGTTCTTTCCTTTGGTATTAAAATGTGAAATTCTTTCAACATTATGCAGTTGTTCATAAAGAACAGTTGTTTGTGAAAGTCAGCGGTGGTGTCTGTCAGTGCATAATCATAGGCTTTTTTCTACATACCAGGTCCTTGTGGTTAGGTGGCAGTTTTGATGTATATCCATAGGGAAACAATAGCATCTGGGAATAGGAGTGGAAGGTGATATAGGCCTTGATTGATTTCAGATGGCTTCGAATGAAGTCAGTGACAGCTTTGGTCTCTTTTTCGGACTCTGGTTCTGGGCCCCGATAGATATCTGCACATGGATTCTTGGTGTTCAGAAAAGCTGCAGTGGACATGGATGGATGAGATGACAGTCTGCTCCCCATCAGAAAAGCTCCTGCCTCTTCTGACATGGGCTCACAAAATGTTTTAAAAATTTTCATCTCCCGGGTTTTCAGGGCTGCCTCAGTGTCTCTGGAGTACATAGTCTTTGCAGACCAACTTTGTACACACAACTCAGAATGTGACAGACCCAGCCCACTGGAATATTCTTAACCTTGTTTATTTTGTCTCTGTTTCCCAGGGTTATAGGAATAATACACCAGAAGCAGCTCAGAGCCTGGAGCCAGATAGACCCAAGTTCCAGTTCAACCCACTCCAACCTGTTGGGGACTGGTGTTAATTACCTTTTTTGAGTCTGAGTTTCTTCAACCCATTTAAGCAGGCAGCACTCGCTTAGGGGTAGCTACTATTATCGTAATTACTATGGTAGAATAAAATTAAAAGCTGAGGTGGTATTTTCAACCAAGTTAGGTAAAGAAAAATTTATGAATTGGGGTAGTGGTAATTTCTCCTTCAATATATGTAATGATGAATTCGTATTTGTATAGCAACTACAGTGTCATCTGATGTAGCAGGCCTCTGCTTATCATGGCATTTCCATTAAACCTTTTCACTTTCTTTGCCGCAGCTGTTTCTTTTCACTAAACATCTAAAAAACTATCTGTATGCTAGTTTTAACCACTGGTATTTCTCAGCTTTTATCAGACCAGGAAGAGGAGGGACCTGAGACCTCTCTTCAGATTATCTGAATTTATGTGCAACTGGATAGTGCCTGATTTTTAGTAAGCTAGATATATTAAGCAAGAGATGGTTTGATAAACAACCCCACCCCCTACTTCCTCCTATATAACAAAACATTCATAATATCTCTAAGGTAGGGATAATTATCTTTTATTTTTTAGATTAGAAAATTAACACTCAGGAGATACATATTTTTACTGAAATAAGTCAGTGGTTTAACTGAATTTGTTGTCAGACACTCTTTTATAGCTATTTTCCTTGAGATCGCGTGTACTACTCACAGTTCCACGAGGCATTAAAGTTCCTGTTGAGGTCAGTGCCAATGCATTTGGAGTTTTGGTTCTTGGAACGATTTTTCCTCCACATGCGGTTCTGCAGGATTGAATGATGGAGGTGTTTACACCAGATCAGTTTGCATTTTTCAGTTTGATCATTTCAGATCCTCTCTGCAGGTGTCTACAGCTTTATTTGAAATCTACCTAGTTAACCTGAGGCTCCTTTTTATAAAGAAAAATATATTGTTTTCCTATAACTTTTAATATTTTCAGAAACATTGTTTTTTATGTTAATATTTTAAGGTCTTGATAAAATAATTTAGTTAGCTTTAAAAACTGTTTGATTAGTTCTCAGTACTAGAAAATGATCAATAGTGTTCTGAAATTACCTATAATTTAAATTATAACTTCATTACATCCTTCACCATTTATATATTTCAGATATAAAACAGGTCAAATTGTGACTGTTAGAGCATAATTTTCAGAAAAGAACTGAATGTGATAGTATCTGTCTGAAAGTTCAGTATTAATCGTATTAAGCAACAATGTGTCAGAAAAGGATGCTGTTAAAGGACAGATACACAGATAACTGTGTAACTCATTTATTTATTAATTTTTTGATACATTTATTCCGCATCAAATTCTATTAGAGATAGATTGGAATACAGTGACTTTTGCTTTGAGGTCAGTGTTCAGAATGTCTTTAATTGACTTTTAGTTTTAGGTAGAATGTGCTTTTTGTGTATCATATAACATACATTTCTTTTATAATTATTGCTCTGTTTCATTTTTTTTCATTTCTAGTTTCAGTGGCAAAAATTTCCTATTATTTCAAGGACACCTATGCAACCAGGAAATCATGCTTGTCTTAGTCTGAAATGAGATTCTTAAAAATATATTTTTCTGAGTTAGAATTAACTGGTTACTGAAACCTTAAACTTAATCCATAACAATCAATGTGCATTAAAGTCAGTAAATACTATATTGTCCAAATGCAAACAAGAGACTATGGTCTCTTACCCGTGTCCATGACCAAATATATCCATCAATATTGAATACAGGAAGAACATAAAAATTCATTCGGTCCAGGAGTTTGGTCATAATTTTATTTTTTCCGTAAGTTTTGGCTGCCTGTAGGAGTAGGAAAAAATGAAGCTATTGGTGTAAAGTTTATCACCATGTGGACAGTTGTGGCTATAATAGTCATAGCTACCACTCCTTTGGTCATTTGCCTAAGGTCACATGATTTCAAACATATTTCCCCTAAATAGCATGTTACTTATTCAGACTAGTGAAATTAATTAAACTGACTATTCTTTAAAGGATCATTTAATTGTCAAGAGTGTAGCATTCCACATACAGTGTGCAAGATAGGTTTTATAGGAAGAATGGAGGCCAAGTGAAAAATTAGCAGTACACCTTGCTTTAAGTGGATTCTTTCCTTCACATCCTTTAGGTAAATATAGATTGAGTTTGTAAGCATAAGAATATGTAAATATTGGAGAGGATTCATAAATTAATTATAAATAGGATTAAAGAAAAATGCTGTATTAATAAAAAGCTCAAGCATTTAGATTGACCAATTCCTTTTCTCCCATCAGATTGAAATTTCTGTAATTATCTATACTTTCTGTGGCTACCTAGAACCTCTCTCATTCTTGCAAAATCTCTTCCAGGTACATCTGTTCCAGAGCCAAGGGATTTCTTTTAGCCCTGTCACATGTATTCCTTTATAGGTTGAATAAGGAGAGCTCTTGGCCCTGAACTGGAAGAGCTAAAACAACTGCAGGGATAAATAAGTTCTACTGGCAGATTCATTCCTAGTTAAAGTATCCATGCTCAGAAAGCCATTGTCATGCGTATTATATCAGCTTGTTGTATGCAAAAGCTGGCAGAAAAGAGAAAGTTAAAAGATAGTAGGAGTAGGAATAGAATAGAATGAGAAGGGGCGCCTGGGTGGCACAGCGGTTAAGCGTCTGCCTTTGGCTCAGGGCGTGATCCTGGCGTTATGGGATCGAACCCCACATCAGGCTCTTCCGCTATGAGCCTGCTTCTTCCTCTCCCACTCCCCCTGCTTGTGTTCCCTCTCTCACTGGCTGTCTCTATCTCTGTCGAGTAAATAAGTAAAATCTTAAAAAAAAAAAAAAAAAAAAAAAGAATAGAATGAGAAGAACAACTCATAAGCTGAATTGACCTTTAAAAACAGTGAGTTATTTTTCCTTTGGAAAGGAAATTAAGTATGAAAATTCCAAGTGCGTGATAGGCCAATTAAAGATCTAAACAGGAACTCAAGGTCTGTGCTTTGAGCTCACTGAAGAAAGGCCAAGATCGTAGATTGTAATGTTAAGACAGTTGCAGATTGTCCATACCTTGCTATAGGGGAGGCCATATCATAACCCCCCCAAATTCTTTAAGTTTTATAAACTGTCAGCTGGAATTCAAGAAGTTTGAAGGAAGGTGTCAATTTTAGAAAAACCCCAACAATGAGTAAAATCCAGAGCATTTATTTCCTGACAGCACCAAATGTGGGCCCTTCTGGTTAAGTGAAACTGCACTCATTTGGAAAGGAGTGTTGCCACTCAGTGAAGTGCTGGAGATTTGACAATTAAAGGAGAATTGTATGAGCATTCCGATTCACTTACCTGATAGACAAACCACTGGCAGAATGCTGGGGAGATCCATTCTCGTGCATGAATGCCACAATCCATAAAAATAGCCTTTCTTCCTTCATCCCTTTTCCCAATCTATTTAAAAATAAACTTGAGGTATTATTTTGCATGAGGTCACACATTGATCCTTTGTTGTCCAACACCTCATTCCTATGCTCTCAAAGCAATTCTTTCCCCTGTCTTCTGTTGAATAATTGCATATGCACATATTATTTTCAGGTAGGACCATGGCACATATCCTTAAATATCTATACATAATTCATAATCTGTTACATAGTCTATTTTTTTCAAAAATTTTTCTTAACGTCAGAGTTGCTTTTAGGGTTTTAAAAAAAATCACTTATATTGTTTTTCTTATTTTATTGTTAACATCCTTTGGTCTGAGAAATAGATTATATGTTGTTTCTGTTTCTGCCATTTCCTTGTTTTTCTGGCTTCATAAATGGGATGTTTAGCTTTGGGTGGAAAAAATTTTGTAGTTGTGTTTGCAGTGGGTAGGAGAAACAGTGGCTGGATGTTTGAAGGGCTGTCATTTTGAAGAGAATTTAGATTTGTTTTGGGTAGTTGGAGAGACTGAATGGATGGGGGGAATTCAGGGTAAGGAAGGACTTCCCGGTTATTAAGGGTAGGTCTCAGGGAACACTGTCTTTAGGATGTAGAAAAATCCAGCAGCAGCTGATGGGTAATTGTCAGGTCCATTATAGAAGGGAATTTCCCCATCAACATAGGGTTGAAATGCCTCACGTACTGTGCTGGGATCCTATGATTCTGTGATACTTAAACTTCTCTTTTCTTCATGACATTTAGTCACCAGCTTCACTGAATTTTATTTTATTTTATTTTTTATTTAAAAAATTTTTTTTAAAGATTATTTATTTATTTATTTATTTATTTATTTATTTATTTATTTGACAGAGAGAGAGAGACAGCCAGGGAGAGAGGGAACACAAGCACGGGGAGTGGGAGAGGAAGAAGCAGGCTCCCAGTGCAGAGCATGGAGCCCGATGCGGGGCTCGATCCCAGGACCCTGGAATCACGCCCTGAGCCAAAGGCAGATGCTTAACGACTGAGCCACCCAGGTGCCCCTTCACTGAATTTTAATGGATGGAAAACTGTTTTATATGCCAGGGACATCATAAACTCTTATAATAAAGATATGGGATAAGATATTTATCTGAGTTTGTCCATTGTGTCCCACAGATTGTTTATTCAGGAGCTTTCTTGGTTCCACCCAAAACCATCTGTCACTTCTATTTTTGAATGGACATTTGGAGCTTATATATTCTTCAAAAAAAATATAAAACTTTTTATTGTCTCAAAATTCACTAGTTGTGTCACAAAGTACGTTTTAAATTTATATTTTTCCAAAATAATAAGAATCAGTAGTTCTTGAATTATTTTTACCTTGAGAACATATAGTGGGTTATCTTCAACAGTGGTTCCAATTTTAATACGAGAGACCATTTCGGGATGCTTATGCACCATTTTTTCAGTCCAAGCAACAATCTTAAGAACAAAACCAATTTTGAGGAATTAGAATACAAAAAACTAAATGAGAACAAATGTTCAGGTTTATAGTTTTTTTTGCAGTACAGGCACTTTATACTGTACCTTGTCCCAGTTATTGTATTTTGCATAGCTGTGCCTGCCTGGGATATCTTCTTTAACATCAAACTGTTTCTCAATCTCTTCTTGTAGATCATGAATCAAGATTCTGTTTGACAGGGGAATGATAAAATATACATTTACTGGAGAAAAAAAACCCCACAGTTATCTTTCATTTACAGAAATTTTCTCTTCCTTCTTCTCTATCTTAGATCAAGTTTGCCCTGTTTCTTCATTATTCTCTAACCATCTCTTTTAGAAATGTCATGTGTCTGGCTTCAAATCTTCCCATTTATCTAGAGCTGTGCTGTTCAATGTGATAGTCTAGCCATACATGGCTATAGAGCATTTAAAATAGGGATTGTCCAAAAAAGAGGTTGCTGTTATGTCAAATATACACAACATTATGAAGACTTTGTATAAAAAATTATGTAAGACACCTCGCTAATGAGTTTTATATTCATTACATTTTGAAATAATATTTTGAAGTAATAATACTGGGTTAAATAAACTATATTGCTAAAATTAATTTGCCCGTTGCTTTTTAACTTTTTTTTTTTTTTAAAGATTTTATTTTTTATTTATTTGACAGAGATAGAGACAGCCAGCGAGAGAGGGAACACAAAGCAGGGGGAGCGGGATAGGAAGAAGCAGGCTCATAGCAGAGGAGCCTGATGTGGGGCGATCCCATAACGCCGGGATCACGCCCTGAGCCGAAGGCAGACGCTCAACCGCTGTGCCACCCAGGCGCCCCTGCTTTTTAACTTTTTAAATGTGACTACTAGAATCTTTAAAATTGCACATGGGGCTTGCATTAATACTACTTTGGTCAGCATTGATCTATAGTCATTCTCTAACTTTCTTCAAACACATACGTGTTCACATACACACAACACAAGCAATAGTGGATACTCTTAAATACAAATTTACTGACCATCCCATACCACTTCATACTTTAAGAGTTGGGAGAAATTTGAATAACAGTGATAGTAAGCACTTACTTAGTACTTACCATGTCCCAGTCATTGCTCTAAACCACCTTATGTACATTAACTCATTTAATCTTGACATGAAATTATTATCCTCATTTTATAGATGAGAAAACCGAGACATAAAGTGTTTAAATAACTTGTCCATAGTTACAGAGCTAAAAAGTGGTTAGGCTGATTTGGAGAGAGTGAAATAAGAGGCAGGAAGAATTGTTAGGAGGCTAATTGGGGACCCAGAGCTCTTGTACCTCTACCCTCTTCTATATTTTCATCTCTGTTCTCATCTCTATTCCTGAGTCATCTCATCTCAATGAATTCCATGGCTCTAATGGTTGCCCACATTTGCATTTACAGTTGTGAACTCTCCCCTGAACCTCCCACACCCCTAGATTTTCTCCTGCTTCTCCGGTGGCGGCTTGTTCATCCAGCTGCCTAACTGACATTTTCACTTGAACATCCATTTGTTTCATATGGGCCAGGTCCTGATTTACATATGTTATTTTATTTTTATCTTGTTAATATTATCCCCTTTTAAGAGATGGGGACATTGTTGCTTAGAAAGCTTAAATACCCATAATTTGTGTGTGTTGGGGTTGGGAGTTTGAATGCAACTTTACTTGACTTTAAGATTTATGTTTTGGAAATGCCATTATCTCATATGTACTCAAATATTTTTGTATATTTTGTCTGTTTGGGGATTTTCTATTGTGCTCCACTGATCTGTTTTCCTACTCTTGTGTAAGAACCAAGCCATATTTAATTATAGTTTTAATATTGAATTTTAATATTTAATGTAGTGTCTTCTTATTCTTGTTTCCAAATTTTGGAGTAATTTTACCTGTTCTTAATAAATATTTGGTCAGAATCATTTTGGAAATTATTAGAATTATTAGAAAAATAATTGTACTAAGTTAGGAATAAATTTGAGAAGAATCTAATTAATAATGGACCATAATAAAGCTGTCTTTTTGATTCTTCAGTAAAATTTTGTATCTTTTGTTTATTCATAAATTTTTATTAGTCTTGTGAGTGGCTTTTTTCTCACTAAACATTTGAACTGGTTATTCATATATTAAAAAAACTTATTGCTTTGGTTATACTTATCTATTTAGGTACCTTATTAGTTAAAAAATGATCTGTTCACTTCTAATGATTTTTTAGTTATGCCTTTAGGATTTTTGTTTTTGTTTTTTTTTTTATGGTTTTAGGGTAGTTATTTCTTCTGTAAAAAATTATACATTCTACTTTGTTTCCAATAACTGTTTTTTTCCCCTTGCTTTATTGCATTGGTTAAACTCTGAACAATGGAAAATAGTAGTGGTGAAAGAGGGCATTCTATTTTTTTCTGCTTTTAGCAAGAAAACCTGTCTTTCACCACTACATATAATGTTGATTGCCACTTGAGATTAATATGGTGGTATCTATTGATATGATCAAATTATTATTGTCCATTGTGTCTAGTTGCATTGAATTTTATTATTAGATTCCTTAATATGTTAAATATAATGTTACAGCCATCAGAGATTAACAGACACTCTCACAGGGGCGCCTGGGTGGCACAGCAGTTAAGCATCTGCCTTCGGCTCAGGGCGTGATCCCGGCGTTATTGGATTGAGCCCCACATCAGGCTCCTCTGCTATGAGCCTGCTTCTTCCTCTCCCACTCCCCCTGCTTGTGTTCCCTCTCTCGCTGGCTGTCTCTGTCTCTGTCAAATAAATAAATAAAATCTTAAAAAAAAAAAACAAAACCAAACACTCTCACAAAATGCTTCATTCATCTTATCTTAGATAAGATTATAAAAGGCTTATTTAATCTAGGAGGAATACATTGGACATAGGTAAAATGACTTGTAGAAAGCAAGCATACTATCAGTAGGTGATAGCTAACAGCAAAAAAAAAAAAAGGAAAATAAACTACATCAACAGAGGGATTTAGCAGACAAGGGTCAGTGGTCCTTTGGTGTAAATCCAAATGACCCAGCATATTTTAAAAATGTGAATAACCCTTGAGGATGTCATTCTTTTATAGCACAGTGTGAAAATTCGTGTTGGTAATGGTAATTCCTCAATCAAATTAAACTACAGTATTCGCTATACTTTATTTTTCAGGATAGAGATTGATGGCTTATAATGGAAATGTTTCAGTGAAATATTTAAAATCAAGAACTGTTTGAAGTTGTACTGAATAGTTTCCTTATTTGGATTATCATAGTTCCAATTGACTTTTTATAAAAAAAAGCATTAGTATTGTTGATGGAATGCATATGTATTTTCCTTCTGTTAGCGGTAAGTCCTATGTAGGAAGATGCTGCCTGTTTTTTAACATGCATTCTAATCATTTAGGATAGTATCATGCACTCTTTCACCTCCATGAACCCAATCATAAAAGGAAGTAGTGACCTGGTGGGAAGAGGCTCTGTGGTCATTCTTGAATTCCAATCCCATTTTGGCTTAATACTTTATGTGATCTTGGGTGGGTTAACCGCCTCTCTGAGCCTCAGTCTACTCACTTTTACAGTGGAATCAAACATGTCAGCCAGCATTGTGGTGAAGATGAAATGAATTGAAATGTGGGAAGTGATTGGCAAGCCATAGGTGCCCAGTGAAGCTCAGTATGACAGTGAAGTTGAGTCACAAAATTGACAACAACTTCATAGACTTAACATGTCTTTGACCCAGGCCTTGGTGGTATGTAGTTGTTTGACTCTGATATCTTCAATTTCTTGCAATAATGAACTGTGACACCGTAGCACCCACTCTATTTGTCTCTCTTTTTTCTTGCTGATTGACTGATGTGAGTTTGGAGACAGAAGATAAGTGAGGTGTACTTCTAATTAGAGTTTATTTAGCACATGACACCAAGTACTACTCATGAATATTGATTCCCATTAACATTACTGACAAACACATTATTATGCACATTATATCTAATTCACTGTGTGCTTAGCTTTTTGACTTACGATGAATCTGGGATTTCTCAGAAGAAGAATTATGACACCAGATTTGGAATCAGGTGTGGTATGTTGCACTAACACTCTTGAGGCCTGCGAGGGTTAGAAATTATATTTTGGGTGGTCACTATAGACATAATGAATTCCTTTAATTAATTGTTTTAAGTTCTAAAGAGGGTATGAGGCTTTTGCTTTACCTGCATTTATAAAAGTAGAGCAAAAGAGCAATTTTATGGTCCCAGAGGTTGATTCGTAACATGAGGCAGTATTAATTAGTCACAGGAAGCTCGTATCTAAGAATATTTTTAGACTTACACATATCAATTTAGCTCTTGTGATAACAGCAGCAAAAGAAAATCGTGTGAGCTAAAATACGACCTTTCCATAAAGCAGCTGCATGAGGACATCAGAATAGTGCCAGATTGTTGCTGATAGGGACTAGAAATTAAGCCTAAGGCTGGAAATTAAGAACTAGGGCCAGATGTTATTTTCATGAGCCCTTTCACTAACCAGCAGCCAGGCTTAAGCAGATGAAACCAAATTATTTTCTCCCAAATATTATTTTAGCACTCCAAGATTTGTCTAATTTGTTAAAGAAAATCCTAAATGTAGATGAAAGGATAAATAATTATCGCTGAGGATTTAATGATGCAAATGGCTAATGTTTATGGAACCTTTCTTATGTGCCAGGAATTCAGCTCAGCATGGTATTTATATTTTGTCATTTAATCTTCACATCATCATTATTAATTGGGTACCGTTAGCACCCCAAAATGTTAGGTAGAAGTTTCCAAAGTTGACACAACTGTTAAGATACAGAAGTTGGGACTTGAGCCTAGAGGTGTCTGACTTCCGCATTCCAGTTGTGAGCCATTATACAACAGTGCTTCCAATGACAAGGAGTGAAATCCTTGGATATTGCCCTCAGACCTGTAGTCTTCTTAGTCTACTGAGTATTGTGCAGAGTTCGCCCAGTTAACCAGCTCTCCTGGAAGGCTGTGTCCCAAAGTCAGGAAGTAGATAAGAAGTTCAGAGAAGAGGCAAGATGAATACTTTTTTGACAATTTCAGGGCTCCCTCCATCTGTTGCTTTTAAAGAGTAACAGAGAAATGGAGAATGGTAGGCCAGTGTATGTGACTGCCATAGGCTCTGGTATATATATATGTGTGTGTGTGTGTGTGTGTGTGTGCGTGTGCGTGTGCGTGCACGTGTGTGTGTGTGTGTGTATGTGTGTGTGTGTGTGTGATGGGGAAGCATGTTCCAGGGATTCAGAATCATTATTAATGGTGTCTTATAAACTGTAAGTCTGGATTGCGTCCCCTCCTCTGTGCCCACATTCCAGCAGGATAGGGGCTACTCAAAAAGCATGATTTCAAGTTTCCACAAGATCCCATTTGTCCCCAGTAACTCCCTAATTGGGTTACCATGTATACAACTTGGCATTTACTGACATGGATTTCCCAACATTTGAGGCACACTTCCTTGTTGAATAATAAACTTTAAGGCACTAATTTATTCACTAGGAGGAAAAGGGAGCATCTAATGATAGCCCTTAGTTATCCTCTGTTGTAGAGTGTGTATGCGTGCATGTGTGTGCGTGCACTCATGTAAACACATGTATAAGTATTTCCCTCACTTGCATTAGTAGAAGTAAAGGAGCCAGGTGATTTTGTGGTTCCAGTCAGTCTTCATGAAACCTCTACAAAACACCACTTTAGAGATGAAGAAAATGAGGTGAAGAGAAGTTAAATAAATTTTCAATGTTTAAATACCTAACTTGTAGTTTAAATGGGACTGGACCCAGACAACCTCACCGAGAACCCACATTCTTATTTACCACACTGTTCTGCTTTCCACCATCACCAGCATCTCTTTGCAGTTTGTAGCAGATAATCAGCATACCTGTTTTACTCTTGGGCAAGTGATATATAAAAATGTAGAGCAAAAGGAAAAATGAATGGAATAAGACATTAGAATCATTTATTTGATTGGAATACTTATCTGATAGGACAGTATATATACTCGGATATGAATTTGTGTCTGACTGATCATTATAGGGTAATAAGACATTAATATGAAGTGTCGATGAGTCAATTTGATATAGATTGGTCAGTTTGATGTAGATTTCTTTTGCATTTCCCGTATAATCTTATGTGCATCTTACTAAGATTTCACTTAATTGTATCATTTGTTTTGCTTTGTATGTGTTATACCATATATGTTAGTAGTTGTTTTCTGAATTACCTTTCATTAACAATTCTTTATTTTCTGATTTTAACTTTTGATCAAAGAAAAGATAACCTAAAATTGATCTGAAATACAAATATCTAAAATTTAAAAAAATTAGTAAAGACACTAGGGTTTTTAACTACTGAATCTAAATATGGCGTCTGCTCCTATAGCCTCAGTTTAATAGGCGTGCTTTTCTTTCTTCTTTTTTTTTTAAAAAAGATTCTATTTATTTATTTGACAGAGTGAGAGAGAGAAAGAGAGAGCGCATGTGCGCAAGCAAGGGGAGTGGCAAGGGGAGTGGCAGACAGAGGGAGAGGGAGAAGTAGGCTCCCTGTAGAGCAGGGGGAGCCTGTTGCGGGACTCAATCCCAGGACCCAGGGATCATGACCTGAGTTGAACGCAGTCACTTAACCAAGTGAGCCACCCAGGCACCCCGTGGGTGTGCTTTTCTTTAGACATTTATTCACCAGTCTGTTCAGGTTTGTTGGTATGTAGGTATTAATTTGTTTTGCAGACTTGGTCTTTTATGATTTTGTAAAAGTGTAAGTAAAAATGGAGCAAACATGCTACTTTAAAATCAAATCTTAGTAATTTAATTTCCTAAAAATTAAAAAAAATTCACACACAGATACTTTAAACTAAATAGTGGTCTATATGCACTGTCTAATGAAGGGTGTCTAAGTAAATCATTGTGTCAAACCAGCCTCTTAATGTGGTTTTGTTCAGACTGGTGCCTGGGTCCACCAGATGTTTCTGTTCTTAGAGCGCAGAAGACTGTTACTGACTGACGCCAAGTAACACATATAATTAATATGCAAATAAAATTATCTATATAATTAGTACTTGGAGACAAGATTTAAATAGTCCTTGTCTGCACAGATCACTTTACATATTTATATTTCTGAGGAAGGTAACTATCTAATTATGTGGCTTTCCCACAACTGTGGCTAATTTGGACCAATTTCTAGAAATCATGTTCTAATTAGATAAAACTAATTTTTATTGGTAGTTTAACACTTGGGTTCTTGAGGTAGATAGCAAGGAAGTATTTTGGCATAAAACAAAGTGAAAAACACACTATATTTGTGAGGATCTGGATTTAGACCTCTGTTTAAGTCAGAATTGTTTCAGCCTAAGAGAGACCTAGAGGTCCAAAGAGGAGAGAGAGGTGCCACCTGTCTAGCTATCTTCTGTCACAGTGATCTATTCTGTTGTCCACACTCACATCAAGTAACTTAGCTTTTTGTCTGCATTACCAGAATATAAGGAAAACCTAATACTTTATTTTTCTGTTGCTGTTCAAATCAAATTAAACAAAATTGACGAGCTAACATTTATTTTAGCTTGGGCTGGATACTTTGTAAGAATTAGTTGATCACAGGAATTTGGCTCCGGTCTGTACTAAGGTAGTAAAATAAAGAGTGCAGTAATTGAGGCACACATTTAAGAAGACTGGCAGTGAAGTGAATCAAGAGACACAGGCAGCAGAGGATATATAGGGGGAGGAGGGATTTCTTAGATGAAAGAAGACCATCTGAATGTTAGTGTAAGTAGAGAGTCTCTAATGCACTACTAGTTTCTGAGATCTTGGAAGTCTATTTATAAAGTGTCTTTCTAATTTTAATGGTACAATTTATAAGAACATAGAAAAGCACACATTGATATATTAATTAGAAAGGGTTAAATGCTGATAGAAATTAATTCTGAATATGTGCTTCTCAATTATTAATTTCTAAATTTGTTTCACAACCCTCTTGAAATGACAGCAAGAACAAAGACAATCATTAACAACAACCACAAATAATAGCCTGCTACTTTTTAAGCCATTAAGCCACGGGCAAGAATTTTTTTTACTTGTCTTATATTTGTCCTTCCTTAATTTCAATAGAGTTTATATT
The DNA here is from genome assembly GCF_002007445.2 of Ailuropoda melanoleuca. Lineage (NCBI taxonomy): Eukaryota > Metazoa > Chordata > Mammalia > Carnivora > Ursidae > Ailuropoda > Ailuropoda melanoleuca. Next base: position 1,390,106 of record NC_048223.1, read on the forward strand.
TATTAAGGATATTCTAGCAATAAGAACATAATCAAGTCGTGATAAGCAGCAGTAAATCCTGCTCTGTAATATGACATGATATGTTTCAGCCAGAATAAGAAGGCTTTTTTAGTTACACCTCTATGTTGGATAGCAGAGGCATGAAATAGCAAGTCAAAAAGAAAGAGCTAGTGCTTAGCAGTGTTTCGAATGGTGAGGGTCTCAGTAAAGGGAACTGCTGGGATGACAAGGGCTGGTAGAGTTAAAACAGAACCCCTCGTTACATCAAACACATTTTGTTTTCTTTCTTTTTTTTTTTTAAGATTTTATTTTATTTATTTATTCGACAGAGATAGAGACAGCCAGCGAGAGAGGGAACACAAGCATGGGGAGTGGGAGAGGAAGAACCAGGCTCACAGCAGAGGAGCCTGACGTGGGGCTCGATCCCATAATGCCGGGATCACGCCCTGAGCCGAAGGCAGACGCCTAACCGCTGTGCCACCCAGGTGCCCCAACACATTTTGTTTTCTATGTTATGTGTGGATTTGTAATATCACTGGGCTCCCTTGTTCACTGCCCCAGGGCCCAGACGGTGCATGGCCCATGGTTAGTGCTCAATGAGTTCTAATTTTCCCTTATTTCTCTATGGGACCACAATGACTCATTTGTGCATCTTTGGCCATTTGAGAATTCTCTCCTGTTGGATTTAAGTCTTACTCTATTGCATTGCTTTTGCTTTCTCTGAGGAAGAATTTCTTTCACAAAGAATTATTTATTATGTATCTTATATTCCCACATCTCTGACTCAAAGATAAGCATAGTTATTTGGGTGTCCTTTTATGTAGCAGGAGAATTCAAATTCTCAAGAATTCGGTGCCGGTAGTCACCAGTAGTGCTTGAACTCTGTGTTGATTACCTGTCAGAGGTGATGAGTGTGGCTAACCCATCCATGCCTGCACAAGTGCACAATGTCCTTACTAGGAGCTGAATTTTGGAGAGGACAGACATAGGTAATTGCCCTTCTTGAAGATCAGAACAAAAAAAGATGGAAGTTGAGTGGCCGAGTTTGATCTCATCACCTCTGTAATAGTCTATTTGGAAGTAACTGTAAATTTTTTTCTCATAGAGCTTTCATTTTTTTTGGCCCAATTTAAAAATAGTACTTCCCTTTTAATTTCAAGACACCCCAAACCTTGAGTGTCTAACACATTTGAATATTTCATAGGACTTACTCATAGTGCATCTTATTTTGATCCAAGGCAGACTGGATGGACTGGGATTCCTTTTCACTAACTCGGAAATCTATCGTCATATTAGCAGATATGTGGTGGGTGGCATCTGGATACCAGAAGTCAAGCTGCAGAGATGAGTTCAAAGTTAGTCACAGTTAGTTGTTCACCCAACACATATTTCTTAAGAAACGCATGTGTCATATACTACAAAAGGAATTTGGGGTTCAATGTGGCTAAGGTATGGACCCTTCTCTTAATAAGCTTATGAGAATGTGCAAATATACTGTTGAATATTAGGGAGTAGGAGAGAGCATTTGTACTGAGCATTTGTACTGATCACTTTTTCAGGACATAGATAGTATCTATAAATGCAAAAAAAAAAAGAGTAGTTTTGGTTAATCTGTTTGCTTCTACCATCTTGGGGTTGATTGGAGTTGTTTCACAATTCATTTAGCCATAGAATCTGTTTCTAATTGGGAATATAGATTAAAAATATGCCCCCCACCTCTGCCCTTGAGTCAGGCCTCAAAACCAGTTGCCCCTGTAAACTCTGAAATTCCTGGAAGGTTTGTGTCCAACAGAAGGCATAGTAATCTCCAGCCCTGTAATTTTTTTAGCAGTATGTCCTTGGACAATACTAAAACTCCTTGAGTTTCAGTCCTTTTCCCTAAAAGGGTTAAGAAGACTTCATTTGGAGTGTTGTAAAGACTGTGAAATGGGTATGAACTCTGGGACCTACAAGCATTTAACAGCTGCTGATTCCCTGCTCTTTTTCTTCCTCTAGCTGAAAATTTCAGAAATTTGGTGAATGGGTCCAAAAGGATAACATTGAAGTAAAAATAACTTTTAGAAGATTCCAATTCTTATTGTTCTTCAAAATCATACTCCATCGTAAAATCAAATGAAGTACAATTCCCCAGCCTGGGAAGTGTGAAGGAAATGTTCGATTCCTACCCACCATTCCAAGCTTGTAGACATGTCTAAGTCCACCTGGGTATTTTGTAGTTGAATCGCACTCTACCTCTACGTCAGTCCATTATGTGCTAATATGAGGCTGCTGTGGACCAGCTAATGTTTATTGGTTTATTTTGATCAGAAAGCTACAGCATAAATTGGACACATGAGAGATGTAGTGTGATTTAAAGGCGTTTTGGTGCTCATAGAGCTTGAACAGGGAGAAAGAGGGTGGAGGAGCAGAGACTGTAGAGATTGGCAGTTTGGCAGATCATGAAGGACTTCAGATGTCACACCAATACCACCAACAGAAAATGCTTCTATAGTGCTTATTATGACCGGGTGTCCTTCTGAGCGTCACCCAATTATTAGTTTAGTCTTTTAACAACCTTAGGAAGTAGGTAGGATTATTATCTTCACTTTATAGAGGAGGAACCTGAGATCCAGAGAGGTTAGGTAACTTGCTTTAGTCCACAGAGCTAGTGTAGAGCTAGTATTTGAACTTTGAAGACCATGCTCTTTCCATACCAGGCTGCCTCTCACTAAAACCTTCAAATGTAGGAATATTATAATCAAGTTTTAGAGCAGTCAGGCTGTAGTGCAGACGTGGCTTTGTGGGAGGCAGGGCTAGAACCTGAACCCTGGATAAGGGGCTATTGAAATAGTCCTGGTAAAAGGTAAGGCAGACATAAATTTGACAGTGGCAAGGGAATGAAGAGGAAAGTATGGATTTGAAAAACATTTGGGAAATTAGAAGAGCAGAACTTGCCATTAGTTTGATGTAGTGATGAGGGACTAGAATAAATCTGATTCAGTCCTGGATTTAAGTCTGCTGTGTCATCTTGGTCATTTAATTTATTGTCTTTGAACTTTGAGTCTTTTGTTTTAACTGGGCTTAATTATGCCACTGACACTGAAAATCTATTGGAGAATTTGAAATGATACATATAAGGTGGCTGGCACAGTGTGCCTTGTGTGTTGAAACAGCTGAATAAATGATAAAATGATTATGTTAGCTCACTGGTTTTTAAAAGAGTGATTGGGGGGCGCCTGGGTGGCTCAGTCGTTGGGCGTTTGCCTTCGGCTCAGGCTCAGGGCGTGAGCCCGGCATTCTGGGATTGAGCCCCACATCAGGCTCTTCCACTGGGAGCCTGCTTCTTCCTCTCCCACTCCTCCTGTCTGTGTTCCCTCTTTCGCTGGCTGTCTATCTCTCTGTTAAATGAATAAATAAAATCTTAAAAAAAAAATAAAAGAGTAATCAAACTTTAAGAGTTTCCTTTTAAAATGGATTTACTCTTGGGCAGGGTCACATATTGATATTTTAAACCATTACTTTGATGTTACCAGTTAACCAGTACCTTGATGTTACCATTTTTTTAAGAGAAACTATGCCACAGGTGGAGATCAGGGTGGGAGGGAGGAGAATGGAGCAGGCAAGGCACTAGCAGAGAGGGGAAAGAGGCCCCCAGAAAGGTGTCAAGAATGCCCACCTCCTTATTTCACAGTTTCACCTAGAAAAAGCTATTGTTTGCAAAGCTTTTGGGAGGGAGAACAGGAATGGTAATTTGGGGAAAAAATGAACAAAAACAAGGGGAGCACCAAAGTGATGATTGACTAAATTATCTGAGTAGCTTCTGCTACTTGTTCCCCCATCTTTGTCTTTGGAAGCTCCATGTGCATGAAAAATAAAATAGAAAAGAGGCAGCTTTTGGAGAACAGAAAGAAAAGATAAAATAACCCTCTAAATGCTTTACCTGGTTGGTTTTGGCCAAGTCCTTTATGATGTTTGCTTGGTTTTCATCCTGGGGCTTCACGCGGAGCACCTTCTCCCTTTAAGAATGTAAGAAGATGAAACATGTGAACTGTTAAGAAACATTCCTTCATCCTCTTCCTGTATAGAGACTGGAACGCAGGGCGGTGAGATTTACCTGTCAAAGCGGACAGGAACAATTGCAAGGGTGGTAGCGATCAAACCCACAGGCAGGATGAACCTCATGGTTCTTCTTTGCCTGACGCAAGACGCTCTGCCAGTTTTATGCCTCAGCTCTTATCTGGAGGAGCAGCTGATTTCCTCTTAGGGTTCTGGTGGATGAAATGTTTTTCTCTCTGTGTTTTCTAGTTGGGGAGGGAGGGATAGAATGGCAACACTAACACTAAATGCCCATTTTGTGGCAGATGCAATGTCACGCTACCCTTTTGCAATCGGGAATACCCATTTTACAGATGGCAGGCAAATTCATTTTTTAGGAAATAACTTGCCCAAAGTAACAGAGCTAGTATGTTCACAGAGTTGAAATTTGAGCCCAGTTCTTTGTGCTAAAATGCAGCTTTTCCATAGGTTTGAATTGAATGATGGAAGAAATGACTTTAAATTTGCATTTGGAACCTGAGATGAATTTGGTATCTGGCTGCAGAACCTTAGTGGGTGGTCCTTAATAACATAAAATATGTTTTGAAGCTACATTGTAACTTGGTAAATTACAAAATATTTTGAATATACTAAAAATACTATAATCTCAAAAATATTGATGTGTTCACTATCTATATTTTGTACTTTTGCCTTATTTTCTCTGTACCTGTCTGTAAAGAAGTAAATGTTACAGAAAGAGCTAAAACAATCACATCCCTGCTCCTTTCTCCTTCTCCTCTCTCTGTTCTCAGAGATAACCCCTATTTTTAAAGCAACTTGAGGACTCCTAGAAGGCACAATTAATGGTTGCTTAAGTGTTTGTTCATTGGCTACTCTCTTTAGGGTCTGGATGCAGGGTTCAATAAATGCTTTCAGAAAGTTGAATTAATGAAAGTCATTTATAGACCCTTATAAATAAGTCTCTTGAGGGGTCTTTAATTTTGAACATGGATTATTTGGGAGAAGGCAACACCTCTACTCAGAATTATAGGTAATCTAACGGAGTGAGTAAATTTAGCTAATCAGATAACTTACTAGAATTTCCTTTTAAAAACTACTTCTTCACATTGACAAATGTATGTAGATTGTCCTATAGGAAACTTCTCAGAATCGTTGTTATATATTTTTATTATCAAAATAATAGTATTGGGGGAGATGCCCACGTTATATGTACAGCAGCAATAGCTTCATTCCTCTGTTAGGTGTGTGTTGGAACATATCCGCCAGGGAACTCCCCTTGCCCTAATCCTGCAGGTAAGGGAGAGGAGGGTTTTACAAATGCCTTCACGTTCTTGACATTGGACAAGCTCATCAGCACTAGAAACTCCCAAAGCAAATGTTTGCTCCATTGCTTCTGAGGTTGTATTTGGTAGGGGGACAAAGGAAAAGGAAGAGCTTGATGTTGCAGTTAGACACATGTAACCTCAGAGCGGCCCCTTCACCCTGAGCAGGCTGCCTAGTCATTCTGGGCCTTGGGTTCCTCATCTGTAAAATGGAGATGCAAATTGAACTCTGGCAAGTGCTGTGAAGGCTAACTGAGATAGCAGATGTGAAGGACTTGGTGGATGGTACGTGCTAAAAAATATGCTCGTGCCCTCCAAGCAGTGGATAAAATTGCCAGGTTCTACAAACAGACTTACAGTTGGCCACTGTCAACTGGACTATCAGCATGTAACATGTGGCAGATTAAAGCGGTGGCCGCGGGGGTGCCTGGGAGGCCCGGTTGGTAAAGCTTCTGCCTTCGGCTCAGGTCATGATCCCAGGGTGCTGGGATCGAGTCCCGCACTGGGCTCCCTGCAAGAAGAAGCAAAGGCCCGCTTCTCCCTCTGCCCCTCCCCTGTTATGTGCCTGTTCTCTCTCTCTCTCTCTCTCTGACAAATAAATAAAGTGGTGGCTGTATCCTTTAGGGGTGAAATGTCTTTCTGTTTTTTTTAAAATGTGGCCTTCAGGAAAAATTTTTTGTGTTACAGCTTTTGTTTTTGGAGTTTTATTTTCTGATTCTTCAAGCAATAAATGCCTACTGAAAATAATTTAGCAAAAACAGAAAGTTTGAAAGAAGAAAATAGAAATAACCCTTAATTCTAACATTCCTGTATGTTTTCTTAAAGCCTGTGTGACTAGTTTTAGAACTGTGGAGAAGGCTTGTATGTCTGTTTTTCAGGCCAACTAGGAAGGACACTTCTGTTTTAGTTGGGGATCTAGGTGAATGTGTGAAGGATCGTGGTATCTCTCAGGATAAGATTCTGATTATAAATAATCTTGGACTTCTTAATATCTGTTACATATTTCAGTTCTCTGTTTCTGGAATAGGACATCATCATGTGGTGCTTTTAAGACTTCCCACTCCTCCCCAATTTATTTAGCCTCTGAGGAATAGATACAATAGATGGATTTCAAGAGTATTCTGGAGCTTTTTCTCAGAACAGGTGTGATTTCTTGGCAGGCATAGTTCTGAACAATTCTGTATTATTGCATTGAAATTTGTAAAAGATCTTGGCATATGTACAGAATAGGAGGAATAGCTACTGGACAACATATCATTTTAGGATTGACTTTGTAAGGTGGTGTGATGTTTCATAGGTCAAAGTAATCTCTTTAAAAAGAAAAGATCCTTCTGGATCTTTGTACTCCTAGGAGTTTCGCAGTAGTATATGTCTAGGCACAGTTTAAAATATTGCTTTAGGGACACCTGCGTGGCTCATTTGGTTTGGTGTCTGCCTTCGGCTCAGGTCATGGTCTCAGGGTCCTGAGATTGAGTCCCACATCGGGCTCCCTGCTCAGTGTGGAGTCTGCTGCTTCTCTCTCTCCCTCTGCCCCCTACCCCCTGCTCGTGCTCTCTCTCTCACTCTCTTTCAAATAAATAAATAAAAACTTAAAAAAAATAATATAAAATATTGCTTTATTTTTTAAGCTGTATTTTTATGCATATTTCAACATTATCACTATAAAAGGTATTCTAGAAAATAAAAGAGATATTCTAGAAAATAAAAGTGAAGATTCTCTTGTGATTTTACTAGAGTCTTTCAAATAATTCTCCATCTTCAAATCAAATCCAATAAACTTCTGGAGTACCTTTAGATATCTCATAATGGATATGTTGAAAGAAAAATTTGTTGCCTTTAGTTGTGGATATTGGATTCTTAACATTTAAATGAAGCTGCTCTGCAAAATGCTGCAGGGAACTTGTCTTCATTAGTTGGAGGAAAGGTGGCATTTCCGGACAAAGATGTGGGTGTGTGGTTCAGGCAGTGTCAGACCTGGCCAGAGGGGGAGTGACTGCCTGCTCAAATGAGATGATCTAAGAGGATCATCAAGACCCCATTTGGCCCCCAAATAACTTCATTTGCTGTCATGGTTCCTTCTGTCTTTCTTTGGTGTCTGAAATTTTCTTTGAACAATTCTTATAGGTTAGCTGGCACAAGCAAGTGAATACATGGGATGTTATTCTAGATATGAGGAACTCTCATATTCCAGACTGGAAAACCAGTCTTGCTATGTTGTAGCAACACCGTTTGAGATAGGAAAGATTCAGGGAGCCATTTCTATGCTGTTGGTTAATTAGTGGCTTTGGGGGGTAAGAGGGTTGGGACTGAGGAAGGGCTCAGAGCCTGTCCTGGGATCTCAGTGTGGAGTAATTTAAAGGAGAGAGGAAGAGAGTCAGAGGCTCCAGGGTGGGCAAGGCTGGGCAGGAATGCTTGGCAGTCCATGGTCTGCCTGGAAGGAGGTCATATGGTATTATTGTGCTGGGAAGGACTAAAGCAGGCATCTCTTTCTGTTTTTTTCTCGGTTTAGCTCAGGAAAGTGGCATTCCTTTAAGTGGGCCAGAGATACAGCAACAATGTTTCTGGTGTAAGAAATCTTGGATACATGGGATTTTAAATGAGAATATTTGCATATCTACTTTACTAGTCCTTATTTTTCTTAAAAATTCCTTGGAATTTTTAGACATTTCTAATTTCTAATTTAAAGCATTTAGAGACTTTGGAAAGCTCTTTATGGTTTACACACAAGACTTCTGAACTTTGGGTCACACACAGCATTTCTTAGTTAGAAGTTAATGTTACCTGCTAGAGGTGAAGTATGGGAATGTCTTGTGGAACTATCTGTGGATTGAATGATGTATGTCCAGCAAGATAACTTCACTCAGGTAGCTCTCCAATTCCCAACATGGATATAATTTAAATAAAACAAGGAAAGATAATTTAGCTAAATTACATCTATTTTTTTTATTACTGTCAATACTGCTTGAGAATCATGGGAATTTCTTTTTGCACTTAGGTGTCTGTCTGTGTATCTGTTTAAATGATGTATTACTAAATTATTTTGAAGATGATTGCTTGACAAATTGTAGCAGCTGCACTGCTACCATCTAGTGGACAATTGATTAAATTAATCATTCTTTGGCTTGACAACTTTCAAAGCACTGTGACTTCAAAGGATTCTTTTGAATAGAACACTATCATAGATATTTTAACATGTTTTGCTAGATTTGGAATCCTATTTTCCTTGGATCCACATAGAAAACAGTGAGCTCATATTTTAAAGTAAATAGAGTACTACATTTTAAATTAAGAGATGCCCCCGAATTGTAACTAAATACCTATTCTTATATTTTAAAATTTGAACTTTGTGCATAATACTCTCTGACATTAGCATGTTCGTTTCTAATTCTGGGAAACTTCAAGTCATGGAGTAGTTTTTGCCTCTTTTGTTTAAGGCCTAATATCCTCTTGTTTTACTTCCGATCTGCTTTGTAACACCCTCCTGTAACAATCTCCTTGTAACACCCTCCTGAGACCCTCTTGTTTTACTTCCAGTCTGCTTTTTACTTTAGTTGGTTGATGTTTTAAAAACTCTGATCATGTCATTTGGAACTGAATCTTTTCCATGGCTTCCTTGTTCTTATACCAATGTTCCAAACAAACCCTTAAGCTCTAAACTCTGCCTGATAGTCCCCCCCCCTCAGCCCTTCTTCCCTCAGGGAATTCCCCCAGGGAATATAGAAAACTACCTTTCTTCCTATGGGTTCTGCACCCTCACAGGGCTTGGAAGGGGCACTCCCTTTGTCCAGATGATTGTGACTTATTCTCCAGGTTCCAGCATTCCCTGAGAGAGCCTTCTCTCCCACATCAGGGAGGCAGACCTTGACCCTGTATATGTTCTTTTTATGTAATTTTTCTAGCACTTACTTGCTTAATATAAATTAAATCCTGAATTATTAAATAATTAGTGAAATAGCTGATTATTTATTTCATGTCTGTCTTCCCAAATGTCCACTGAAGGCAGAACTGTCTTTCTTTTTCATTGCTCTGTCCCTAATTGTTTGACATGAAATAGACAGTTCACAGAATAAATAAGCTGAGATGAAACCTAAAGCAAGATGGACTACACCTAGACTACACTTTCCTAAATTTTCCCTTATATGTCACCTAGACTACACTTTCCTAAATTTTCCCTTATATGTCATCTTCCTCATAAGCCCCCAGTATAACCTGTACATCTCTGCACTCTGCCAGTGTTGACAAATACCTTGAGGACTTTAATTCCTATATAGCTGATCCACATCATTACCTTTGGATGGCTTGCTTAGTCATTGGTTCACATCATTTCTTTTTTTTCCCCCAAAGAAGTAGACAGTCTGTCAGGTTTCTAATTATAATGATTCATTTTCATTATGATCAGTATTAAAAGATCCGTAGTTTAATAGACTAGAAGCTTAAAAGAAAGATTGGGATCTAGAAAATATCCAGGCAGACAAAAGTAAGAATTCAGGATAGAAAAGAAACATAGAGTGAGCACTTTGAAATAAGGCTGTCAGCATTCTCTACTAGTACAGATGTTCCAGGACATATTCGGCAAGGTACTTGATGGCCAGCATTGTCTCCTCACAGGTTGGCTGAATCTGGGATTCAGGGAGGGTAAAGCCGTATCTGCCTTTGTCCCGGAGTTCAAAGGTAAAGGAGTATTTGATTCCTTGGTCATAAGCCCAGTCATCAGAGCCCCCAGCAGCAGGATCTGAAATGTGCAAAGAGCAGAAACAAACAAACAAACCCCAAAAACTTTAAATCCAGGAAGGAAATTAAAAAAAAGCTAACTTTCTTTTATAATTACAACTGTTTCACTGGGCAAAATATTATAGGTAGGCCAATTTTCTAGAAAACTAGATTATAAAAGATATGGGGGGGCTGTTTTAAAAAAAATCAGTCCAATCTTACCCCTAAACCTAATTAATGGGAATGATGTGTTTAGTACCCAGAAAGTATGTAATTTATAATATAAACTTCTCACTGTGCTTGTATGCAGTGGAAAACTATGTCATACGTAATTTGTTTACAAGATACAGGTACTTTCTGGGAAAAGAATGTTTCCTAGGAAAGTAGGGAAAGCTGCATGATGACTGGTGGTAGCGAGAGAACTCCAAACCCCAAGGAGACAGCACTGACTGATGAAGTTGGAGCACGTGGAGGGCGGGGCTGGGCCTTGTTTGTGTTTCCCCAGGGCGTAGCGGATGGTGTGGCTGAGGTTCCGCACTCATTCAGTTCTTCATTCAATTACAGTTACGATGTCACTGCCTGGTAGATTTTGTATCTGTTCAGTCACTAGGTCATTTGTTCACTCATTCATTAATTCATTCTTTCATCTATTTATTCAGTCAACAGTGTACAGCCCTAACGGAGCAGCAGGCCGTGGGCTCTCCTCTGGAGATGCTAGAATAAAGGAAAGATGTGACTTCTGCCCTCCAGGGTTTACAGTATAATGAAAAAAGAACCCTCACCAAACTAGTCTGAGTAAAACATAGAAGTTCACAGTCTATGGTGGGCTACTTCTGCTAGAATCCCCTTAGGAAAACACTATATCCTGTGTGATTCAGAGCAGGTTAAAAAAGGATGAGAATATAAAAAAACTGTATTCTACAGAAAACTTAAAACAAAACAAAACAAAACAAAACCCAGGATTGGAGCCTCTCCAACTTCATGGGAGGCCCTGTGATGACAGGACTGGGCCTTTTCCCTTGTACTTCTAGTCCTTTCAGACCTGGGCCAAAAATAAGTCATACAAAGGGAAAGGGAAGTATAAGTAGAAATTTAAAAGGGCCTGCAGGATGTGCCTTCCCAGTGAAATTTAAACTCTGTAGCATCTAAGTGAAATCTGGGGTCTAGCCCCTAACTCTCTTACTGTGTGTCTCTTGCCACTTGCTCGAATATGCTGAGTGACTGGTCCGTGGGGCTGGTATCTACTCCTGGAAAGTGGCTTGAGCCTGAATTAGCCCTCACACCTGCAATCTGTTTAGTCAGGAAAACACTCCTTCTTACACTTTTCTTCAGCAGTTGCCCTTCCAGGTAAAGCTTCTGTGTCATTATCGTGGGCAGTCATACCGGACACTGTGGGATGTGCTGGTTGGTGCTGGCGTGTGCTCTTTCCTTGTGCACCCTCTGTCATAACATCTAGCACCCCTATATTTAGTTTTCCTGCTGCCCTACTGTGGGTTCTTTGAAGACTGTGCTGGTTCCTCAACTTCCCTTTCTCCTTTTCTCTTGCCTTCTCTCCATCCTTCCTTTCTTTCTTCCCTAGCACCTAGTGAGGACCTGGCACATAGTAGTGGCTGCTCAATGGATGTTTACTGAGTGCAGGTGTTTTCTTGGGTTGGAAGGGATATTTTTTCTGAACAGAGAACTGATGACATGTATAAAAAATCCACTGTCAGGCAAAAACCACATGCTTTAAATGATCTGAAAGGAAAGGCTCTGGGAACCATTTGTCGCCTTTTTAGGCATGTGGTCTCTGCACAGTTCTGAAGCCAAGACTCACAGATTGTTGTAGCTCCTGGGCCATATGTGTACTTGGTGCCATGCAGGCTGGCAAGTGTTTTTACTGTAGCTTTAGCCAGGGCATTCTGCAAAAGAACCAGCAGTTCGTGAGTAAATAAAATCACACACTGCCAAACAAACAAACAAACAAACAAACAAACATCTGTACATTATTTTTAAGACATCAAAGAGATATAAGACACAATCTGGGTTAGTTTTTTTCCTGCTCAGTGCCCATCCAATTTTTCTAGCTAACCTGGTCATATGATCCAAGCGATTCCTGTGAAAATATGTCTTCCCTAATGCCCTCTCCAGGCACTCACTCTGAGCTTCCCTCTGAGTGTGTCATATTGTGGCAACACCATTTGCTGGCCTCTGAGTTGTCAGTGACTTTTTCTGTCTTTTATCTCCATGTCTTCAGGGTCCAGGCCAAGGCTTACCACTTAGTGGTTGTCCACCTATTTGTTGGAACTCTGTGGGTAATTAGCACTCTTCTTATCCTATTTGAGAATTAGGTCTTTACATTCATTTTAAGTCATTGTTGCAGTAAGATATGGGTCCTGGCAATAACTTTTATTTTAGTCGGAGCGCAATCTTTTCTTTTCTCTTTCTTTTCTTTTCTTATTTACATAGAACTTAGTGTGTCTTTTTTCTCAGATATTCTTCCTTAGGCTTGTTAAACATCTTGTTTTTTTAAACCTTAGTTTAGGCTAGAGAAATGAGGCTATAGCAATCTGTAACTGTCCCAGATATTACATTTATTGATTTAGTAAAATGTCACTGTGTATTAAGAATTAGGTTATGTGTAAGGATTGGTTTGGCAAATCTATATTGTCTCTAGAGCTTGTAAGAGAAAAGCAGGAGAAAAGGAAGTCTTTGTGGTTGTACAAAGAGGTTGTCTACCTAATACAGGTAAACAAAAATCAAATACATGCAAAATAACCCCCGACAAAACAAAACAAAAACTACCTGGAAATGTGGCAGGTTATAAAGCCAGGATAAGGTAGAATTACATGAGCTGAGGCAGGAGTATTAACAACTACACATATGAATGATTGGATACTCAATGCAGTGTTCATTGCCAACATAGAAATACTTAGGCAGTTCCAGAGATGAGGGTGGTTCCAGCTTGGAAGATTTTTAGACTGAAGAATTAGACAACATCTACTCTATTTCAAAATGAAGAACATTTGAATTCCAGAATTTAAAAAGGGAAGTATTAGCTTACGTGTATTTTTTTCTTTATGAAGCAGCTTCATTTTTTCAAAAGAACCATTGCTTTTCTGCCTCCCTGCCCCCCAACTCTTCAAGGACAAGGGCTCTGTATCCCCAGTCCCCCTGTGCTGTAAACTTACCAACATCCACTGACATACTGCATATTTAAATGAATCACTCGAAAAGTAAGGCCTGACTTGGCTGTCTTGGGAATACAGATTTGAAAATCTGATTGTTTACTACAGGAGAATTAGCCATAATTCATTCTGGTTATGAAACTAGCTATATTTCATACTTTGGGATCATAATTATGTGTTGTACATATGCTTGGAAAGCGATGAGGTTGATGATGAAATCAAAATACTCCTCGTTTTACAAAGTAGCAACTTCCTTTAGTCCTTGTTCTAATATCGAAACCAGTTTAATAGTGTCTATGTCAAATTGACAAGGCCACGTCTATAAAACTTCAAAGTTCCAGCTCCCAAATTGTTAATGCTTCACCAACCAAGTGGAAAATTAGAAAATTTAAAAAGAATTATAAAATATAAGTCATGATTTTCTGGTCTGGTGCACTGAAATGGTATAACCAGTTTCTTGGAACTCATTTATTGTTTTTAGAGTTTTAGAACAGTAACTTGAAAATTTTAGGATTTTATTTCCCTTTTTCTCCAATCTGGTAAACTAATATGTGCTTTCTCTTACTGCATGGAATCCTTACTATTGTGATCGAAACGTATAGTTCCTGTTGCTTAATCTTATTCTAACCAACAAACTAGAGCTAGGTCTTCTCTCTACCCTTTAGTATAGGGCCTATTGCAGATTGAAATGAGAATAATCAATTAACAATTGCATAGTGCTCAGAATAGATTTAAAACTTCTTGTGGAGATGTGAAACGTGGTGAGGTACTAAATTTTTGGTAAGGAAATAGTACCTTTTCAACTATTCTATAATTTCTTTAACTTGCCATTCATCTGAGGACATCTGTAGTTATTTTTCTGTAAGGCAGAACCTCTGATTCTAAAGAACTCTTATTCTTCCCCTGGTTACCATTCTGAGGCTTTTCATCTGTTCTGGTTTCCCCTTCAAGCTTGAATTATTCCTTCTAGTTAGAAATACAATTCTAGTAAGTTCTGGAGATCTAAGGTATAGCATTATGACTATGGTTAGCAGTACCGTGCTATATACTTGAAGGTTGCTTTGAGAGTAGAGCTTTGATGTTCTCACCATAACAAAACAACAAAACAGCAACAACAACAAAACGGTAGTTATGTGAGGTAAAGGTTGTGTTAACTAATGTGGTGAACATTTCCCCATATTTATTTGCATCAAATCATCACATTGTACCCCTTAAACTTACACAGCGTTATATGTCAGTTATATCTCAATAAAGCTGGGGAAAAAAAAGAAGTATGATTCATTAGGATTAGTTCCAAACATAAACAGTTATGAAGACTAGAGAAGATTTAAGACAAGAAGGTCATTGTCGTTATCTGTTAAACTCCTCTGTGCCTGTTGACCTGCAAGTCTCTTAATATGTTTATTGGTGTGACATAACATATGAGTTATCTGACAAAACTGAAGGGGCCTACTTGTGATCTGTTATCTCTTCTGACTTAATCAACTTATCATTTTAGTCATAACTACTGTTGGGGCCACACAAAAATGTTCAGTTTGCCTTTCCTCAAAGTGATAACCAAGTGCTTTCTAAGACTTCATAGGCATCTTCTGGAAGCACTTGTTCTGCCTCTGGTGCAAACCGCAATATTTAAGATTGATGTTAGTTTAAAAAGGATGGTAATATGTTCCTGTACTGGTGCACATTGCAGGAACATTTAGTTTGTGTTAGCCTTTGCTCTCCTTGTCCTCAGTTGCTCTGTCCTCTTGATGTCAACCTCATCACTCATCTTCTGAGTGTCACCTCATCACCACATCTTTCAGTGGCTATCTCACCTTCTCTTGAAGTCCAGCTTCCTTTCTTGGCGTCAAGGGTGTGAGCTAGCTGCTCCCTTCTCTTTCAGTCTGCCTCACTTGCTGTGCATTCCCTGTTCCATCTGAGCTAGGTTTCCCTGAACTTTGTCCCTATAAACCTGTTCCTGCCCCTCCTTACCGCCCTTGCTTTGGGTATCCTTCTCCCTTTGTTGGAATCCTCTTCTTGTCTTTGTTCACTTGGAGAATTACTGTTGTTCTTCCAGATTCAGTTTTAGTGTCACCTTCTTTGTGAAGCTGCCCCTAAGTCTCTTAGGGGGCATCGATCCCCCCTCTTTTGTGAAGGCTAAAATCACTGTTAGAGTTCCTGTCACTCTGTTCTGTAATCAGTTGTTTTTGCATTTATTTGCCTCCCAGGCAAGCTCCTTGTGGGAAGGGATTCTCAACAGATTGTATAGCATCTAGCATATGGTTGGTTGATTGAGTCTTATCCTAGGACTGGTGCATTACAGATGGGCCTGATTTGGCTAGGTGTGCAGGACGCTGAGCTCTGCAAAGGCTGTGACATCTGTGAATGGAGATGGGGGATGTTTGTGGGGAGGGTGGTGGTACCATGTAGTGATGGTTGCTGGGTTGCCACATTTACACGACTCTGCTGTGCATTTTACTTATTTCCATTAAATTTTTTAAAAATGAAGTCTGTAGACCCTTTCTCTCTGCCCCTCTGAGGCCAAGAAACAAAAAAATCAGAACAGAGATTAATTGACCAAAATATCATATTTTAAATTCCAATGATCTTAACAAAAATCCCTGGAATCAGTGTGGGTCTTTTCTTTTGAAGAGTTCAAATACTTTCACAAATGTTACTCATTTATCTTTCCAACACTATCTGTCCACATTTCATCGGCATAGAATTTTCTTGCAGAATGGAATGCCACGTGGGGCAGCACGCTCAGTGGGAATGTTCCAACCAAGCTGGGTGACTGACCCCAGCCAGGAATGGTAAAAGATAATTCCTGCATTTGCTAAAATGTTAGAGTGGTAACTCCTTTCCCTTGTACATTTCTGTAAAAAGGGACTAAGACAGCTGACGAAAGACCCGCAGAAGCAATAGCACATCAGAAAGTGTGATCCACATCTTGAAACTCCAATTAAAGACACCTCTATACAACCTGTCATTTGAGGGACATCTTACATCCTTGCTCAATGGGTTCAAAATAAGAACTAACATTTACATAAAACCTTAGACTTTACAAAGAGCTCTTGATAAGAGCTAGATATTTTTATCCCCATTTTACGGATAAAAGAACTGAAACTCAGAGAGGATAAAAGAACTTTCCCAAGGGCATGCAGCCCCATAAGTGGCTGACTTGAGCTAGGTTCTTCTTGCTTTAAATCCTGTGCTCTTTTTCACTTCTCCTTGTGGCCTTCGAATACTTCAAAAGAAGTGTTGCTGGAGCTGGTTTTACCAATTGTAAAGAACAGAAGGAAGCTAAATATAAATCAGCCTCAGAGAAAACTTTGCTTTCAGTCAAGGCCAAACATGGCCAGCCTTTATTAATCCTTAGATATGAGTTTCCTACCATGTCTTATGCATGTTCTCTTTTGTCACCTGTTTTCTTAAAAAGAGGCCTTGGTCATAGAGCAAAAGACAGAGAGAGTCTAAAATGTCACATCTAACTCAAAGCCCAAGAGACAAAAGACCAACTAGTGTAATGTTTCCCAGGCTCTGAGCTCCAGGGGGCTGGTAAGATGAATAGGGTGAGGGTGTTCTTTTCCACTGATCTGCCTTTCCGGTAACATGTGACCAGGAAGCCCTTGTCTCATGACTGTGCTCACGGTCCTCATTGCAAGCCAGTGTCATGGGAGGTGGGGGGCTGCCTCTTCTAATCTTCCACTGGTCCCTTATTACGGTACAAGAAAACAAAAGTTCCAAACTGACTATGGGGTATAAGCCAGTTTGAAGGAAATTTTCTCCAGAACTTTATTTCTAACTTGAAGTTCTGAGTTTAATTATTCCTCTGGGTGAATACATGTGATAATGGAAGCATCAAAATGATCTTTAACTGCGGTTTCCTTCCTTCTGTTCTGTGATAATGGGTAACTTACACCAAGGGACCAATGAGGAATTTAACTTTTATAATTTTGATGCGAGAGGAGAAGCCCGCAAGGCCTACAAGCAGGCACTGAGGAGAAACCCTTTGGGATTTGAAAAAACAAATATGTTTCTGAGAAAAACAGGAGGGTAAACAAGTGCAGGCTCTGGTTGCAAAGCCTGCGATTAGAGAAAGGCAAGGAGTTAGGGAAAGGCTTGGCTTGGGAGAGCAGGGCCTGCCCATTTTGGCAGAGCCCTTGGGGAGTGTGGGAATGCTTTCACTGATGTAAAGCAATTTTTTTCTTTGGCTGATCTGCATGCATGTTTTTAAACTCTTTAAAATTCAGGGAAAATGTGAAACGTGAGTCAGCTGAAGTTGTAAAGTCTAGAGAATTTTTGTGTGTGCGTGTGTGTGGAGGTGGTACTTCTTCCAAATAAATACTAAAAAATAAACGCTGTATAATGGGAATGTACTGGATCTCTTGCACTTCAGATTTGCGGAACACTGTAAACTATTTGTAAGGAGGGTGAAAGCCAGGGGCCTTTAGCCAGGAATGTGACTCTGTTCTTATCTTAGCTTAAAGCAGGGTTTCTCAACCTTGGCACTCTTGACCTGTGGGCTGGAGAATTCTTTGTTGTGGGGGCTGTCCTGTGCATTGTAGAATGTTTATCAGCATCCTCTGTACTCTACCCACTAGATGCCTATAGTACTCCCACAGTTATAACAACCAAAAATGTCTCTCCAACATTGCCAAATGTCTCCTAGGATGTAGGGGAGGGGGCAAAAGTCGTTTGAAAGAAATCAGATAAAAGACATAATTATGGTGCACATGAGTGTATTTTGGAGAAAGAATTAAAAAGGAAGACAACTCGTTTTGAAGGTGCTCTGAATGCCTGTCTTCTTTGCTGATGATAGTACAAGTGTCTATTAAACACTGCTGCTAGGTCAATGCTGCTAAAATATCCCTGTACTAGCAGGGTTGCCAGAGCTTGCCAAAAATATAGCATACCCAGTTAAATGTAAATTTCAGATAAACAGTGAACACTTTTTCAGTATAAGTCTGCAATATTTGGACAACACACTAAATATTGTTTATTATTTATCTGAAATTCACATCTAACTGGGAGTCCTGTATTTGACTTGACAATCCTATTTGCCAGGTTACTAGCTCCAGGGCCTGCTATGACACATGGACTCATGGACTCATCGGACTCATCGTGCCATTTAAGTCTCTCGGTAATCTCATTTCCTCACTTGCACTCTTCCTGCACAACAACACTGGAAATGGGTTGATCCTTCTTCCCTCCCCATTTTTCAGTGCTGTTGTTGGACATGTGTTGGCTCTTTTCTCTGCCTAAAATGCACTCTTCTGTCCTATGTTGCCCAAATCCTGCTCATCCTTCAAGGCCCAGAATAAATGGGATTTCTCCTTTCTATAACCTTCACTGACTAGCCTCATTACATATTACCATTTCCTGCCCTAAATTCCTACTACTGTGCTTAGTTTGAAACTCCGAATTTTGTACTTCCCTTGTATGGTTTCTGATATCTGAGTCTTACCATTTCAATAAGATCCTACATTCTTAATAATTAAACCCTGGTTTATGCTGAGCACTTAATAGGTACTCAGTGAAATTTCTGGTAATTGTTTGATGAGCTGTGTTCTGACCAGGCGCTCTGTAGGACAATTTTAACAGGTCAAGAAGTCTCTTAAAATGTATAGTGATAAATCAACAACCAGTTTCTCTAATTAAATAAATTCTGCAGTTGTCCTCTGATTTTTAAAGCAATTTTATAAGTGAAATTTAAAAATTCTGAGAAAATACGTGATGTGGATATTTTGTGGTCCTGTCTGCCTTAGCTGCTGGTAGCCTGCTTGACAGCGGGACTATGGCCTTGTTATTCTTGTTATTAGGCAGGGACATGGGGACAGCTGTGATTGGGTGTGCACATGGCCCTGCAATTATCCACCTTCTAATCATAACGTTTTTTCCCTCTGATTTTTATGTTTATCTCTAATCATGGTCTTGCTTTATGCTCACATGCTTGGGTGGAGCAGTGGATTTCTATCTTGGTGGCTCATTAACTCAAATTTTAATTAAGAGATAGGGAGGTACCTCTGGACTGAAAGGTATTAGATTTTAGAAATGGATTCTTATCTTTTGGTCAAGTTTAATAATTTTTCAGAAAGACTATCATCTTTCTCCTGGTTAGTGAATATATGCCCACGAGAGCATAGGGCCAGAATCATAAAGACTGTACCCTTAGAAGTTAGGCATCTCAGCTGACCACTGCAAATACTTAGCAATATCCAGGCACAGAGGTAATAAGGTATTTGTGGGATAAAAAACTATTTGGTGAATGTTCTGCAAAACGGCTACATGGGGTACCAACATAAAACATGGCCACACAAATATGTGTGGGTGTCTTTGGAAATTGGGGAAGTCTAGAAAATTCTTCAGGATCCATTGGTCTAGGCCCAAGGCTGGCTGTATTACTGTGTTGGCTTAGGTGAGCCTTCATCGTTTCAGTTGGAAAATGAGAAAGCAGAACCAGAGAAATTCCAAGATTTCCAGCTGTAAAGTTCTGTGCTTCTAATGTAGAAATGTGGCGTGAGATGTGTGCCCTGGATCAGCACCTTTGTGGAGTGCATATCAGCTTCTAATTTGGTCATTCTGGGGAAGGGGGCCAGATACTTAGGTGACCAGCTATTATTCTGCATTCCTGCTTTTGGATTTAGAAATGGTATTATGATAATAATGATAATAATTATTAACAGTGCCATGTAGGCCTTTTTTTTGGTGGGGAAGGCAGACCAAGATTTGGAGTTTCTTCCATGCTCAATAAATGCAAAGATATGGATAGGTTTGGGAACCTTTTCAATTAAGTCTCCTTGATAAGAGGAGATACAATAAAGAGATCATAAAATTCAATATTTCATTATCCTGAAATATATGTATATTTCGTATATATATATGAAATATATCATTTATCTGACAATAAAGAGATCATACAATTCAATATTTCATTATCCTTCAGAATTTTGAAAATGTAAAGTATATTCTTTTTGTGGGCCTTAAAACTTCCTTTGAAGATAGTGATAGCTTCATATTGAAGAAGTCAACGCTGAGGAACTGGAAGGTGCATGAAGCCATTGGAAACTCACAGTATAATTTGTATTTTTTTCTTTAAATAATATAGTATGTGTAAAAGCAGTTAGCAAACTGAAAAGCATTATATATGTAAGGTATATTTATGATCTTTCATATTTTTTACTGATCTGCCGTAGATTTTTTGGTAGCTTTCTTTGTAATCCATGCTATTACTTCTCCTGTTCTTTTACTTCATTGGTCTTTTGCATTCTCATCTCTGCCTTTCTTCCCTCTGAAGGTTGTCTCATGATATGAATAATTTCAGGCAGTCTGCATGTAAGATCTTTCAGAAATGAAGCCACATACATTTTTATCATGACTCAGATATCAAAGATTGCTATGTATGTCCTAAATTTGGGCTGAGAATCCTAATAGAAGTACAGAATAATTTCCTTCAGTTTAGAGTCTTAGTCTCCTTGAAGCATTTTTTTTTGCTACAAATATAATCTTAAAAGTTTTATAAGTGTAGAGATAAATAAGAAATATATCTGTGTCTATACGCTGAATTCTGGATAAGACAAAGCCCACTTTGCATTACTTTAAGACCTTCTGAGTTATCCATAATGTGGTGTGCCAAGAATGCATCTTAAATCTTTTCCTACCTTCAATTTTCTACAGCAGGGTCACAATTTTCTAGCTGAAAATTCATATAGAAGCATTAGATTTGGATGGAACATTTATCATGCCTAGATCGAGACTTTTACTAAAAACCATGAAAAAGCCAATATTTTTCTTTATGAGAGACTCAAATTCTCTTTTGGCTATGTGTGTGTGTATATATATATATACACACACACACGCGCACACACATACTCATTAACACTAAGGTTATGAGTTCTAGCAAAACGTGCTTAGGAAGTAAGTGAATTGGAATTATGCAAAATAAGAAAAAGATTGAAAGGATCTCTAGTTACTCAAAAGATTTAAGTTGCTTTGGGGTGCTGAACTAAATTCAGATTCCCAGTGAATCAACTAATCAAATTAACATTCACCTTAGATTTCACTAGTGGGATTTAAATATTTCTTTTAAGATGCTAAGCAAAAGCTTAATCATAGAAAAAAATTATTGGAAATTAATGTAACTTTTAAATCAATTAACGTGATATAAGTGCAATTAAATTTTGTAGTTTAACCACCTATCTTATCATGCTTGGAAAGGATAAGAAGTAGCATGTATTTCTTGAATTTATTAGTTTTGTGAATATAAAATTAAACATCCAAGATAAGATTATTTTATGGTTTGTGCTTTTGTTGAGAATAGATTATGAATATTTTATTGTGATATAATTCTGTTTATTCCACTTCTTTGCTAATTAGAATGAACTTATTCCCCAAATAGGAAAAGGTATTGAAACTTGTGAAGCAGCTCATTTCCAGAGAACACTTTTTTTCTGTTAGCATTTGTCTTCTAGAATTCGTGTTTAAAACTAGTTATATTAAGCAAACTGGATATATTACTGTTACACTTAATATGGTTTATATATTTAGTTTTAATATTTTACTTTTTAACTCCTTAGTGCTTAGTTATTATGGCTCTGTCTTTTTCTTTTCTGATGTGGTACAATTTAAACATATTCACATGAATAAAGCAAACAACGTAGCTCCACCTTCTCTCCTCTGGGACTGAAATCAGGGATTGAAATGAGGAGCTGACCACACCCATCTCTGGGATAGCAGGACTGTGAGCACCCACTGGGAACATTCAACAGATGGAGCATAATTGGAAAACTGAAATAGTTAAAGGTTCCAACTAATGATGTTTTCCTTTGTTTTTTTGGCTCTGGATAAGGAAAATGGGAAGCTTTATGAAAAATAGCATTTTTTTTTTTTAAAGGAGAAGGACCTGGCCAACTATTAGCTATCAATTTTCTAAGAGGCTGAGTCATTTTTCCGTTTTGCTCTTCACAAAATATTTATAGCATTACACGTTTTATTTGGTCCCTGAAAGACTGAAAATACAAGCAACAATTTCCAGTTGTTAAAGTAACTGGGTCTTCAAATTTATGCATTTAGGTAAGCCAAATATCTATGTCATTGTCTAAGTGGAACACTTTTTTTTTTTTGCATAACTCAAATGCTTTAAATCTTACACTTGTTCTTTTAGATTACCAATCCCAACTTCTGGCAGCCAGATGTTTCATAAATTAGGAAAAAAATATTGTTCGAAGGGTTCAAACCTACTGATTTAAAAAAAATTATGCATTGATATGTGATGTTTGTTAATGTGAATGTTATAAAACTCTTATTTTATTTAATTTTTCATGTGGTTATACCATGATTTTCTAACAAGATTGCTAATCTTTTGAGTCATGGATTCTTAAAATTTTTTGCATTGTTTCCTGTATATAGTAAGGACCCATTCATATCATTTGTTCATTGATTGCTTTATTTCTGTGTCTCACCTAATCAAATTGTGATATAAGCAATTTTAAGATCTTATCACTTAACCTAGTATCAACCAAATGTCCCAGATTCCTAGTGACACCTGCCATGCTTCTGCCTATGTCAAATCCAGCTCAAGGCAACTTGACAAAATTGACTTTCTTATTGTGTGTGAGACGAAGCTACTTTGTTGATCCCAGAGGCATCTGAAATCATCATGTGAGTTAGTATTGTGGTGAAGGAATAAGTGTACCTATTGTAAATGACAATACCACATGTACCACATTTTGAAATGACATGTACCACATGTCTAAATTGTCCAATTGTACCAATGACTAAACCGGTTTAACATGTTGGGAACTGTTTCCTGTATCAAAATCCTATCTCTTTTAGCTAATTTATCTAGCCAATTCCAGATTCCTTGTAAATCTGTAGTAAGTTTTTTTTTTTTGCTTCTACTATCAAAAATTAATAATGGAATCATTAGAAATTGTTCTTATAATTTTTACTCAGGAATAGGATTTTAAAAATCTCAACAGTGAAATACCATACTTACTACCATGACTACTTACCAACTCAGCATTGTTCGTTGTGAGTTTATAATCATAGGAATAAGGGTAGAGCAGCATTTGGGAGTATGAGTGGATTGTCAGATATGCTTTGATGGAAGAGAGGTTGCTGCGGATGAAATTAGCCACGGCCTTTGTCTCTTTTTCGGACTCTGCAGCAGGTCCACAGTAAATTTCATCACAGGGGTCTCGAGAAGCTCCGAGTTCTAGAAAAATAGGTTTTTAATGGAATGGTCACCTACTGAAGTTATCACAAGGCATGTTTCAAACTTTCAAATTAGAAAGTTAAAAATAAGCTGTTTTCACAGGAGTCCTTGTGATAATGTATGTATGTACATATTATAAAGCATGCATGCATTTAGTCATAAGATTAGGGTGGTATGTTTTTAAGCTAATGGGGTAAAAGTTGCATGTGAAATCATCAGTGTGTCCCTGTGTAGTAATATACAATGAGATCAATATAGTGTAAAAAAATTAATAAGTAGTGGACAAACTAATATCCATGAGAAATTTCCTTACTACTGTAATCATTTTCTGAAAGTTAAATTACAAAATTAAGATTATATCACAGTTTCATTTAAATAATTCTTTAATGACTATGTCTTCTAGATTATACATTTTGATGTAGTAGGATTATGTCTGGATTGCTCAGTCTTATGTTTCCAGCACCTAACACAGCTGGGAACACAATAGAGCACACAATACATTTTTTTGAGTGAATAAATAAACTGTTTATTGTCTGTGCTTTCAGAAAGTTAGAATTCTAAAATATAAAACTTTACATTTTTTCTTATTTTAGACACTGTTGTGTTTTCCTGTGTTATTTTTCCTCCTGTGCTTTCCAACAGATGCTTGCAAAATGGTCAGTCAGATACTTACCGCACCAGCCAGCATCAAAATTTCTGTTGGGGTCTGTGCCAATGCAGGTAGTTCCAGCCTGGGTGGAGCGGGTCTTTCTCCACATTCGGTTCTGAAAGTGGATTATGTGGTTAGCCAAGTATAATAGAAAGTGGGTTGGTTTAAATTTCATCAGGCCCTCTCGGTATTGGTTCATATACCTTGGTCCAGGTGTAGACGTAGCCGTCGATATTGAACACAGGCAAGACATAAAAGTCTAACTTGTCGAGAAGTTCTGTCATTTGGATCTCTTGTCCATAGGTGCGAATAGCCTATGTATGAATTAGGAAGAGAATTTCATGTAAGTATGAAATGTGTGATGCTACTAAAATTTACATAGACTGGATGAATATTGACTTTGGTAATGAAAGCCATGTCCTCTATTGAGGTAGACATTATTAATATTTAAAAGGCAGTTAGCAAACTATTACCCATAGTTTTGGTTAAAATAGTTGTTTTTATTTTTTTATTATTTTTATTTTTTAATTTTTTTTAAAGATTTTATTTATTTATTTAGCAGAGAGAGAGACAGCCAGTGAGAGAGGGAATACAAGCAGGGGGAGTGGGAGGGAAAGAAGCAGGCTCCCAGTGGAGGAGCCTGATGCAGGGCTCGATCCCAGAACGCTGGGATCACACCCTGAGCCAAAGGCAGATGCTTAACGACTGAGTCACCCAGGCGCCCCTAAAATAGTTGTTTTTAATTCTTCTCTGTTTCCAGGATATTCCATTATATCCATATATAACTCACATAACTATTTATTCGACTTTTTACTTTAAAGATTAACAAAGATTTAATAAAATTATAGACTTTTGAGAAACATACATATATTCACTTATTTTGCAATAATACTGCAATAATTTTTTTTTTCAAAGTGAGTAGGATATGAGGGTAAGACCTATTCTTAGTAAGTAAGGAATGTCTACGGATGGCTGTGCATGTTTCCAATATCATCTAGAAATTTATTTAAGTTTTGTGAAACCTCCTGTAGATGGTCTCACTAGAGAGAGTGTCCAGTAAGGAAGAAGAGTGAGAAAGCCTCCCATTATGAAGTGAGCTCACACTGATGGATTTTGGATGGCTGTCACCTAGGCTCCAGGCTGCGTAATAATGAAAGTATCCTTCTTACTCCTCTATATTAAGTAGGGAATCCTGTAAGGAGACTAGTTCTCCCTGCTAAGTAATGTGGACGTTTCTCCATGAATGAAGGACTTCATACTCATTTATTATGTTCTCTTAGTCATAGTTCCTCAGCCCCAGGATCATATTAAACTTAAATTCAACTCTTTCCTAGGTTTTCTTGAATAGACTTTAAAATATTTAAGGCTTCTATATATTAATAGTTTTTTTATACTTTTTGTGACTCTATACATGTGTATTTATTACAATAACACATGATAAAATAAGTGATTTTTAGGCTGAAGGAGCCATAGAACCACATTCTAATCTTGGAGATAACCAAAGTAGTGATAAGTTTTTTTCCTTCTAGAGGGCAGATGTGAGATATCCATTGAAGTTAAATGGTTCTAATTGGATACATAACATGTCTAGAAACCAAAACCATCACAAATAGATACAGAAGTGTTTCACACTTCAGTATTTTAAACTTCTAATTTTGAAGTAATTTTAGACTTAGAGAAGAGTTGCAAATTCAAGGAGTTCCCATATACCCTTCACTCAGCTTCCCCTAATGTTATTGTCTTACTTAACTGTGGTACAATGATCAAAGTGAAGGAATTAACATTGGTGCAATAATATAAGTTAAACTGTAGGTTTTATTTAGAGTTCACCAATTTTTCCACTGTTATCCTTTTTCTGTTCTAGTATCCATTATACAATCCCACATTGCACCGGTTTTCATATCTCCTTAGTCTCCTCTTATCTATGAGTTCCTCGTCTTTCCTTGCCTCTTGTGACTTTGACAAAGTTGAAGAGTACTGATCTGGTTACTTTGCAGAAGGTCCCTCAATTTGGGTTTCTCTCTCTCTCTCTATATATATATTGGGTTTGTCTCTCTCTCTCTCTATATATATACTTTGATTAGAGGAAGGTTATGAATTTTGAGGAAGAATACCATACAGATGATGTGTCTTTTCAGTACATAGTATCAGGGGGTATATGATACTGATTATGTCTTAATGCTGGTGATGTTATGGGTGATGTTAACCTTGATCACTTGGTTAAGTAGTTTCTGCTAAGTTTCTCCACGGTAAACTTTGCCTATGTAATAACATATATTGGGGGGGATGGGGATACTTTGAGACTGCAAATATCCTATTTTTTTTTTTAAAGATTTTATTTATTTATTCGACAGAGATACAGACAGCCAGCGAGAGAGGGAACACAAGCAGGGGGAGTGGGAGAGGAAGAAGCAGGCTCATAGTGGAGGAGCCTGATGTGGGGCTCGATCCCATAATGTCAGGATCACGCCCTGAGCCGAAGGCAGACGCTTAACCGCTGTGCCACCCAGGTGCCCCGCAAATATCCTATTTGTCTTGAAACTTTTACTAATTTTTGCATACACACATAGGCTTTCATGAAATGATTATTACTATGGTGTTCTAATGATAATTTTCTAGTTTGTTCATTCTTTGTACATCCATTAGTTGTAATTCTTCTTTAAGAAAGAGATGTTCCTTCTCTCCCTTTTATTTATTTATTGAATAATGTATCTATATCAATAATGTATCTATATACCATCAATCTCATGGATTTTTAAAAACTTCAGTTAGAGGGCTTTCATATATATCTTATCATTAGACTTATAAGGAATGACAAAAAGTATCATTTACAGTAGGGTTGCTATGTATTGTTTTCTTTTTTTTTCTGAAGTAATCAATGATTATTGTTCAGGAGATAATGATCAAGCTGGTGGCTTATCCATAATCTTTAACTTTTAAATGACCTATCTACTATAATACTGGTTAGTCTCTCCACTGAAGGTGGGTGAGAAAGTTCAAATGAGTTAAATATAAATAAATACAATTTGGTAACTGTTTTAAAATCTTACCTTATAAAGGTCTCTTGGTGAAAGTTGAAACTAATATCCCAAAACAGGAACTTGGAATTGTGAGGTTTTTTTGTGTTTTTATTCTCTTTTATTATAGCTAGATTATAAGAAATTGATTTAAATAAACAAAATACTTTCTACTTCCCTCGGCCAAAAACGATTCTACATACTGACCTCTCTCACAAACCATTGGCAAAATGCGGGGGAAATCCATTCTCTGGCATGGAAACCACAGTCCATGAAAATGGCAGGCTTATTTGGTCCAGCTTTGCCAACCTATTGCAAACAAAAGGAAAAGGGAAATTGTGATTCATCACAGTCAGGGGTTAACATTCACTACCCTTCTGGGCTTTGGATTCAACAGGTGAAACTTGACAGCAGCAAGAGATATATCCCATGATTAAATTAAAACATAATACTAGCACAGTGTGTTCTTGCCTCTAGACACAATGTTTGAGCTGAAGGCTTACATGGCTGTTTATTATTTTTATTAAGCTTGACAAGCTCATATTTTCAGAAGATGCTGATTACCCTGCTTAATTGTACTCACGTGGAGGTTATTTTCAGCTGCTATTATTAGGTGACATGACCAAGACAACTGGATGAGTAATTAGAAGTAATCATGATTGTTGCTAATCTTGTAAGAATTTTTCCTTCTCCCTCACTTACTTCTTGCCTTTTTATTTTCTTCATTAGAATTACATGACAAAAATGGCATTAGAGGACGACAGAAACAAATCGTTGATATGCTCTGTAATGTTGTCTGATAGACGTGAAGTTTATGAACCTCTTTAGCAAATGGATTTGCAAACAACATCTGGGAGAGAAGAATTTCATCAAGGTGGGTGATCATTTACATTGCTTACAGGAATGTGGGTAAATTTATAGGACTTCTCTTATTTTATTGCATTTTCCTTTTGAATAAATCAAAATAATGATTTAAAAATCCACATATGATAAAAGAAGCTGGGGAATCTGTTTGATTCCCTGGGGCATATAGGCAGGGAAAGAGTTATAACAATGTTTGGGATAAGCATGTCTGTGAAACAGATGTTAATGTGTTAGAATTCATTGATTAAAAGCCTTCAGAGATGGCAAGGTCATGGGTAAAAATGATTACCTTGAGGAGGTACATAGTGCGTCCTTCAAATGTGGTTCCAATGGCACTGCGAGAGATGAGGTCTGGATTCTCACTGGTGACTTGTTGAGTCCAAGCCTCTATCTACCAATGCAACCATTTGTAGATTAATGTGCCATTCTTAGTTCAATTCCCACAGCAATGTCTGTCTATATCATTTGCACATCATACCGTTTTCCATCTGTTGTACTTCTTATAACTGTGTCCAGTTGCACGGACCTGGCTGTCAAACTGACCTTCCAACGCAGATCTCAGGTTGCTTATCAATACCCTGCAATAAACCAAAGGAGGTGCTCCTGTGAACATTAGAGTATTTCCCAGTGAACATATGCAAAAAACCAGAGTCACTGCTTTAGTAAATTGTGCAATACTTTCTCCACGGAGTCACATGTGTCCTCTGAGTGTTCCTGATGCCCTTCAACCCGAGCTGCTCATCACAAAGAGTGAATATATCACTGGAGAGTGCAAGCAGGGCTGGACCTTTCTCCGCCTAAACTTGACATAGTTAGGTGTCCTTGGACCCTAAATTCAGAAAGTGATTTCCTCTGGTACCTGGGGCTTTCTGGAATAGGGCCTTGGGCTGCCACACAAAAGTTATGCACTTGAGCCCTATCTGTGGACTTTCTTCCTCAGGACTCTCCTGGTTTTAGCACTAAATGTCCCATGTCCCAGGAACCAGTTGGTCCCAGGTAAACTGGGACAGTTGGCCACTTGAGAGCCTTTCTCTAGGTTTTGAGAAAAATATCTTGAAAGGTGGAAATTCAGAAATATTAATAAACTAAAAATTTATTAGGCAAAAAATGCTGGGTTTAAAGAACTAGTTTCTGCTTGCTTGTCTTTTGGTTGTTTTAAAGTAACCAAAGAATTGTTCTGAAGCAAGGTAGTATGAAAATTGGTGATAGACCTTCGAGGCCTGCTTATTTCTATAAATGATTGTTCAGGTGAAAGTTTCTTTTATTATTATTATTTTTTTTAATACTATTTTTTTATTATGTTAGTCACCATACAGTACACCCCTAGTTTTTGATGTAAAGTGCCATGATTCATTACTTGCGTATAACACCCAGTGCACCATGCAATACGTGCCTTCCTTACTACCCATCACCAGCCTATCCCATTCCCCCACCCCCCTCCCTTCTGATGCCTTCAGTTTGTTTCCCAGAGTCCATAGTCTCTCATGGTTCATTCCCCATTTATGGAACATAAGAAGTAGGAAGATCGGTAGGAGAAGAAAGGGAAGAAGAAAGGGGGGAGTAAACAGAAGGGGGAATGAACCAGGTGAAAGTTTCTATTATAAAAGCAGGCCAGAAGGTGTGGACATGTGTGACTTCATTTGTCTTTGCTATTGTTGAGTGAAAGATATGTTCCAAAAGGA
Source organism: Ailuropoda melanoleuca (assembly GCF_002007445.2). Lineage (NCBI taxonomy): Eukaryota > Metazoa > Chordata > Mammalia > Carnivora > Ursidae > Ailuropoda > Ailuropoda melanoleuca. The sequence continues at coordinate 1,419,747 of NC_048223.1, forward strand.
CAAAATTTTATGAACATTAATGTCCTTGATCACAGCATTGTGAATATTATGGGCAGAAACTAGTTTGGAGAAACTTCTGTTATCCACAGTCAAGCCTTGAAATGTTTTTATCTGACACACAGAGAATTGCAGCCACACATCAAAAAGTCTACTTCTCCTCTGGCTGCCCCAAGGGCATTCTGATGAAGTATGTCAGGGACATCCTCTGAACCTCCCTCCCCGTCTCTCCTTCATTTGGTTAACTTGGGAATGAACTTGTGTCTATTTATGGAAAATGCAATAAATTAATACTAAATGATATTTTCCTCCTAGCAAGAGGCAAATACTGTCTTAAGGTCTTAACTGTCTTAAGGTGGTATTAGAAAGAAAAGGGAAAAGGAGAAGATTTAAAAATTTAGCTCGTAGAAAGAAAATTTCTCCTTGAGCAGCCATTAGTACTTTGTTAGTGTATTAGTTTCTATGGCTGCTGTAAATTACCACAAATGTGGTGGTGTAAAACAATATGAATTTATTATTTTATAGTTCTGTAGGTTAGAAGTCCAATACGGGTCTCACTGGGCTCAAATCAAGGTGTCAGCAGGGAGGTGCTTCTTTCTAGAAGCTCTAGGGGAGAATCTGACTCCCTGTCCTTTCCAGTTGCTAGAGGCTGCTCACATACCTTGGCTCTTTGCCCTTCTCTTTTAACTTTGAAGCCGGCAACAGCAGCTCGAGTCCTTTGCACGCCACACCGCTCTGACCCCCTCTTCTGCCTCCCGCCACCACTTGTAAGGACGCTGTGATCATGTTGGACCTATCTGGACAATCTAGCCCAATCTATCTATTTTAAGTTCCGTTGCTTAGCAACCTTAATTCCATCTACAAGCCTAACTCTTTTTTGCCATGTAATGTGATATATTCAGGTGTTCTGGATGTAGACATTTTGGGCAGGACCACCATTCTGCCTGCTTCAGTTAGGCACTGTTACTATAACAATGATTATAGTAAGTGCTATAATTATATCCAACACCCAAATTGGATTGTTAGGGGATAGGGCAGAAATAGAAGGAATCCAGAATTAGGGATCAAAAGGTCAGGGGTCAGAGTTTTGCTTAACTTGTAAGTTGGCGTCAGAAAAATCATTTAATCTCTGGGCCTTACTTTTATAATTTTTAGAATGGGGCATTTGATTAGCTGGCATGATATGTTCTTTTCAATTTTAAAATGCAGTGACTTGACTCAAATCTGTAGGCTTTGGTCATAGTTGTCTTTCAAGGTTTATGAAAAAAAATTTAAACTGAAATTGCTGGTTACCATAAACTTCATAAACTCCAGGAAACACCTAAAATAGATAGTTTAGGAAAATGATTTTCAAATATAACATTTATAAAAACTAAAAACAAAAAAAAAATCAGAGCAAAACAAGCAAAACAAAAACCTTAACAAAAAAAATCGACTGGCCAAAATCTTAAAGAAAACAGCTATATTCCCAAATCGTGAGTTTGAAAGAACAAATCATGTGTAACAAGGATGAACTTTTCTGGCTGAATGGCAAAACTAAAACTCCAAGAGGAAATGGTAGATGACATCTACTTTCACCTTAACAAGATTTTTCATTGTCAGTGAGTACAATATCATCTCGGTCACATGGCTTGTTAGTGGGTGCCCAGAGTAAAGAAATCATCACTTAAATGCTCCCAGGCATTCTACAATCTCAAGATCTTCCATAGACAGCTGTATCTAAGACCATAACCATGGCCAGCTCTGATCTATCAGGAACCGGCTCTGAGTAGAGGGGGCAATAGACCTTCCACAGCATATTGCTATCCTTTCTCTGCACCTAATCCTCAAATTCACATTATTTAGGAGAATTAGTGACTTTGTAGGTATTAGTGTTTTGTTTGGTAGTTAGATGAGGCATTCTGTTAGAGTTATTACAATGTTAACTATTAAACCTTTACATCATTAATTAGGACAAAGAAGCAAACAAACAAACAAAACCCTGTTAAATTTAAGATGACAGCCAGGAGTAAAAGTAGCCTCTAGTAAGTTGCAAAAGAACATCAGAATGAGGTTGAAATGTGGTGCTGACTTTTGTGTGAAGGCGGGGGATTGACCTCAAATTATCCTTTCCAGCCTTGTGATTATTTGATTTTATTAGATTTAGGACAAAGCACTACTTTAGCTATATTACAAATATTACTAAATAATGAGCTTCTATTCTAGGAGATTAAAACAATGCCTCTTAATGTAATAGGGACTGCATTACAGCTCCAACATGTAGAGGCATGTACACTATTTTATACTTTTATATGTTCCTTTTATAGTGCTATCCAACTTCTTTTTTATAAACATGCAGGCAAATTAGATAACAGGGACTCCCGACAAAACAAGGAACAGAGTATCTGAGACGTAGAGGCATGACTCACTTTTCTTCCCCTTATAGATTCTTGAAAAAGGAGTATTTGGTTAGTTTCTCTACTACATGCCCATTCTTTTGAGGAACACTGGTATGTACCCCTTGCTATCCAAGGACACATTCCTGTCTTAATCTGAAATACACGGAAAAATAAGGTTACAGGAAGTTAGTAACAATCGGTCTCTCCCTGGATTGGGTAGGGCAAAGACAACCTTCCTGTAATTTGTGGGAAGGTGTTCTATGAAAGCCTGCCCATCAAAAGGTCTGTCAACGGCTTCAGAACAGTAAGTTGGAGATTTGTACCATCCAGTTCTTAGCTTTTCTGTACCTAAGGGTGCAGCATAAGCATAAAAATAGTTATTTTTCTTGGTGCACACATTCTGAATTTTTTCCCATGGTAACTCAGAAACTGGTTACAGCTGCCAAAGTGATACAAGTCTTGGTGAAGAGGGATGGAACCATGGAAAAATCTGCAAAGCTATTTTGGTGGAACTTGTGCAGTAGATGGTTCCTGTTGGATATAAACACAACTACAAATTCTTGCCGGCAGGAAACTGTCTAAATACAAATTAGTTACCATAAGAGGTCATAATGGTATGCACAGGGACTGCTTACAGCCCCAGCAAGGATATTGCTGGTGTGCTTCTCCAGGATTTCTAGGGACTTATTATTATTTAATACTTAGAAAATTGTATGCTACAAGTGTGCTAAGTAGCAAACAGAGAAGCAAAAATTAATAAGAGCCTAGCTCTTGGGGAATATCCTATATTCTAGATGAGACAGCATTCATACCCAATTCCCAAAAAGTTTATCCACTAAAAAAGGATGTGAATTTTCCACCCAGTAAAGGGAGATTGATATGTGATTAGAAGCCATTTTACTACTTTGTGATATAGGTAGAATTAGGACATCATTCAGGTAGCTAGGGTTAGCTTATGGTCTCTGATCTTCCTTTTGTTTTTCTGAAAGAATTATGAAGAAACGGTCATTTAAAAAAATATTACTGAAGGCTCCTAGAGGCTAGGGTTTTAGCAGTTTTAGTGTAATAAGAAGAGCAAAAAGTCACAGACATGAATCTTAATCAAATTTTGAAAATTAACTGTGTTATATCTTTGTTTTAAAAAGACAGTCAATCCTTAAGGTCACGTTTTGACACTTCCCTCAGGCAAAAGCAGATCGCTAAGCTATATGAAGCATGATAGTGGGGTTAAACAAAACAGTTTCTGTTGACCTTTAAAAAATGTATCATTTTCCTTTTTGTACAATAGTAAACCACAGCAATAGTAATATCAGTTGCAATTTATGTACATATTGTTTTAGTTCATCTTCACAGTCCTTTGAGAGAGGCATTGTATCTTCATATTATGGATAAGGAAACTGAAATTCAGAAAAATTAAGCAAATTATCTAAGGTCATACATTCAGGAAGTTAGAGTCAGGATTTGAATCTGGTCTGTTATTTTTCCAGAACATTTACTTGTTGTGTTATGTTTTACCACTTCTCCTGATGAGGTACAGACGTTATAGGTAACAATTCTGACATCTTCACTAGCATAAATACTGTTCGATATTTTTAAGATGTAAAAAACAGGAGAAAATTTCTGTTAAAAATTTTTGAGTTACATTTACTCAAAATATAACGAAGTCTTGAGCTTGTGGTGGGGCGTTGTTGGATAAACATTTGAATGTTCAGGAGTGGAGCTTGACACTGCCTCTTTGCTTCTTACTGATCCGCTCCCCAGGCGGAACAACTCTGTTTTGGATGGAAGACCTCATTTCTTTCTTCCCTCTAGGGCAAATTTCTCCAGGTTAACATGGTCTCTCTCAGTTCTAAGCTTACCATATAGTCTGGTCTCTGCCTAGAGTATGATTTTTTTCTTTTCTTTGACTAACTCTGGCTCATCTTTAAGTTCTCAGCTGAAGCCTCATTTCTTCTGGTGGCCTTCCCTGATAGCCTAGAGCTGGTCAATTCCCCTGTGTCTCTAGTTCTTAACTCTTCTTGACATCTGTTACACAATTTTGCAATTCTGTGTTTAAAGTCTATTTTCCTTTGAAGGAAGTGGGGCCATATCTGTCCTTTTTGGTGCTTGATATATAGTAAGTAGGCACTTACTGTCTATTTGTTTGATCAACAACGGACAACTGCTTCTACTTAGGAAGACATTCTCATCTGAAAAGGCTTACATGGACCAGTGTGGTATTTGGGGAGAGGAGACATGGGGTGATCACCTTAGCCAACTCTGTTCTAGGCCTTTGGGGAATCACTTTCCTTTCTTTTAGTCCTTCTCTCCATGACTTCTACCATTAGAAATAGTGGTGGGGCCGTGGGGGGTAAAAGGACAGAAGAACCATTCAGTCTGGCCCTAATCTTGTCCTTAATCTACAGGATATGAGGAAGAAAAACAAAACTGGAGGTATAACAATTCCAGATTTCAAGTTATATTACAAAGCAGTAGTAATTAAAACAGTATGGTACTGGCATAAAAATGGACACATAGATCAATGGATTATAACAGAAAACCTAGAAATAAACCCACAATTATATGGTCTATTAATCTTTGACAAAAGAGGAATGGATATACAATGGGAAAAAGACAGTCTCTTCAACAAATGGTATTGAGAAAACTGGACAGCTACCTCAAAAGAATGAAACTGGATCACTTTCTTTCACCATACACAAAAATCTAGCGTGAGATCCAAAAGCATAAAATTCCTTGAAGTGAGCACAGGCAGTAATCTCTCTGACATCAGCTGTAGCAACATTTCTCTAGCTATGTCTCCTGAGGCAAGGGAAATAAAAACAAAATAAACTATTGGGATTATATCAGAGTCAAAAGTTTCTGCACAGTGAAGGAAATAATCCAAACTAAAAGGCAGCCTGTGGAATGGGAGAAGATATTTGCAAATGACATATCTGATAAAGGGTTAGTATCCCAAATGTATAAAGAACTCTGATACAACTGAATACTGAAAAAGCAAATAATCCAATTAAAAGATGGGCAGATGACATGAACAGATATTTCTCCAAAGAAGATATCTAGATGGACAACAGACACATGAAAAAATGCTCAGTATCACTCATCATCAGGGAAATGCAATCAAAACTGCACTGAGATACCACCTCACATCTATCAGAATGGCTAAAATCAAAAACATAAGAAACAGTAAGTGTTGGCGAGGATGTGGAGAAAAAGGAACCCACTTGTACTGTTGGTGAGAATGCAAATTGGTGCAGCCATTGTGGAAAACAGTATGGAGGTTCCTCAAAAGTTTAAAAATAGAACTATTCTATGATCCAGGAATCACACTACTGGGTATTTACCCCTCAAATACAAAAATACTGGTTCAAAGGGATACATGTACCTCTATGTTTATTGCAGCATTATTTAAAATAGCCAGATTATGGAAGCATCTCAAGTGTCCATTGAGAGATGAATTGATATAGAAGATGTGGCCACAAAAACAGACACATCGACCAATGGAACAGAATAGAGAACCCAGAAATGGACCCTCGGCTCTTTGGGG